>NC_056739.1:1007116293-1007403793 GCF_019279795.1 Protopterus annectens
AAAAGTAATACAGGGTATATAATACATTTTCCTTACATATACCTTCACATTTTGTATCAGTATGAAAATTAACAGAAAAAAATGTCATAGTTTTCTTAACAACCATATTACTTTAATTTTCATTGGAAAATATTTCTATAAAGAGTCTTACCGGATGTCATCTTCATTTGCAAAAACAATTACAGCCCGGACATTTGGTGCTTCCCGAAGCTTGCTGATGATTTCATCAAAGTCTCCATGCTGGGGCTCATGTGGAATTTTCAGTGATTGTGAAATGCAAACACCACCTGTTTAATAGAAAATCAATAAAACAAAATAGTCACAGAAGAAAGGAACTGAACACAGTTTGCCAAGACATAGAAATGTGTACAATAAAAGAGCGAAGCCAATAACTGAATGGCTGTGCTGTTCATTAAAATATTACTATAACCTGGTCGTATTCCAAAAATGTATATGTATAAATCAGTCACATTAGTAAGTTATGCAATGATCTTAGTTGATAACCTGGGAAGAGACAGTAGTAGCAATGCTGTATACTAGTGGAATGCATAGCAGTGTACAGAAAGGCATGACCATTAACAGGATAGCACAGCATTCTTTTCATAACAAGAATGCATGTGTTTTGTGTTGATCAGAAAACATTATTCTGTCTTGAGTAAGTTGTGTTTCTTCCAAAGGCTTAATGGAGAAATATAATTGACATGTTTCAGAATACAGAGATAAACTCAGCAGTAAACTCAGAGCAGTACTACTAGAAATCAATTCAAGTCTTGGTGAGGGCTTTCACATGGTGGACCCTCCTTTTACAAACCTCACAGAAATGACACTAATATAAAGGACTGGGTACACAGCACTTCAATCGTGCCCACTCCTGGTAGGCACAAAGGTGACAGATTCAGAACTTTCAGTGCATGGAAGCATTCCTGGGTTTGGTCAGGTCTTGTTTGGGGATTGTATAGTGGTTTTCTGTTCGTAGTCTACAATAGCTGGTAGGCTAAACAAGAGGCATACATAAAATAAAGTGGATTGTTGAGGATAAGGAGCAATATTACATAAGAGACTTTGAATTTCTAGAAAGATGATATGTGGAAAGGTTAAGACAGGAATTAGGAAAGAAAAATACTTACACAAGAAAAAAAAAACTGTTAAAAACTACAAATAATTTAAGATATTTACTGTAACTGAGTGAGGAAATATTAACTAGATAACAAAACATTGGCTTGCTTAAATAAAGGAAGTGAGAAACTTTGAAAACAAAATTAAACAGTTCTTTGAAAGGTATAAAAAAAGAAACATGGAAAAGGAAAACAAAAAAAAGTTTCTGATATGGTACAATATCGTGCAGAGAAGAAAGCCAGACTAATAAATACAAAAAAATGCACAAATGATAATTGAAAAGAAATACAGGCAAATACACTCCAATATGTTACATTTCACATTACAAAACTTATCATCATAAACAGGAATGTAAAAAAAACAGTGAGTTAGAATTTAAGCAAAAATAAAAAGAAGTGACAGACCCTCAGCAAAGTGATGGATATAGTGTGGAAACACTGTCACATGCAATATCTCAACATGATGGATGAATAAGTCCCCAGATGGAGGATCAGCAGTGGAAGCAGGATGCATCTAAAGAAATTTATTTTATTTATTTTATTTTATTTTACATTTTTTGACCTGGAAAGTCCAACTGGATATATGTCCATTTTCAGCAGAGGCACAGGGAGATAAGCTCCAAATACAATACAGGAAATTTTGAATAAAAATAATAAGCAAATTAAAGAGAAATTTTATACTAGTAATACTCAAATTAAAAACTGTAAACACACTCATGTATACAATTTTTTTTTTAAGTATGGTCATAGGACATGACAAACAAGGGTAGGAAGATATTGCTTATGCTAAAGAAAAATACTTTTGGAAGAGTTTGAAGAGAAACACCAAAGGAGGCAGAATTCAGAAATTATAGACTTAAGAGTGATAAGCCAAGAGGTGCCAGTGTCAGTCAGGGTTTAAGCATGGACATAGCCACTGTGATTTTAGGAAGATTTTAAGTTGCTTTTTTGAAAAATGGAGTGGATGTCAGGGATGTAAGTACACTTGGTAGCTTATTCCAAGAGTTACCAATCGAGTTAGTAAATAGGGAGTCACCAGATTTATTGTTAGATTTTAGGGTAGAGACAAGTAGTCTGTTGGCAGATCATAAGGTAGCAAGATTTTGATATTTTGATAGGGGATAATAATGTTTCTGAGTATGGGAGTATTTGAGGGATGATGCAGGATCTTGTGAATGATTATGAGTTGCTGAAAAAGAAACTGGCTTTGCAGTTCAAGCCATCCTAGAAGTTTTAGGTTTTTGCAGTGATGGGTACGATATGGGGTATCAGAGGCAAATCTGGTATGTTGTTGCAAGCTGTGGCCAGCGTATTGATAGTGCTTTTGGAGAGGTTTTTAAAGATTGGGCAAGCATAGAGGAGAGTAAGGAGTATGTGAGTTTGGGCAATAGTTGTCCTGGCTGAAGGATGAGAAAAGGTTTAATTCTATATAGGGAACCAAGTTTTCTATTCACTGATTTGATAGTTAGGTTGATATGGATGTCAAAATTAAGATTGTGATCAATTGTTACCCCCAAAAGTTTGGTGGTAATGTCAGGAACTATTGTAGTGCCATTTTTAGATATGACTGTAAAGTTTATGGTGGGGGATTTATGACTAGGAGTAAACAGTAGTAATTTAGTTTTTTAGGATTGAGGAGGAGACAGCATTGATGGAACCAGTTTTCTACTAACGTAAATATTTTTTGGGTTTTGGCTTGAAGTTGTGAAGGAGAGGAGGAGGAACAGATTAAAGTTGAGTCATCAGCATATTGTATACAGGTAGTTTGAGGAAGGGAGGTTTTCAGATCATTAATGAAAATGTTAAAGAGGAGCGGTCCCAAAATTGAACCTTGTGGGACTCCAAGAGTAATAGGGAGCAGAGATGACAGTTCATTGTCCCAGAGGACTGCTTGCTGTCTGTTTCCTAGGTAAGATTGAAACCATTTGATTGAGTGTGTATCTAATGTGAGAGAATTAAGTGTGTTTATCAATAGTTCATGATTCACCATGTCAAATGCCTTGGATAGGTCAATAAAAATTGCAGAGGATAGGAGATTGTTATTACGATTTTTATTTATACAGTCAGTAAAGGATAGGAGAGCTGTGTTGGTGCTATGATAAGGTCTAACACCGTGTTGGCAGTCAACTAGAAGGTGATTTTGGAGGAGATGATTAAGAAGTTGGCGATGAATACATCTCTCCATAATTTTTGCTATAGCTGAGAGAAGGGCTATTGGGTGGAAATTAGAAAGTTTACTTGAGTTACCACCCTTGTGGAGTGGGATGATATGAGACACTTTCCAGATGTTTGGGATAGAGCATTCTGTAATGGTTCTATTAATTAAGATGGAAATGGGGAACGCAAGAACTCCAGCTGCCAATTTTAGATATTCAGCAGGGAGGAGATCAGCTGAAGGGGTGCAAGGTTTGAGTTTCAGAAGCAATGTGTGCATCATGAGAGATGTAGGAATGGGTTGTAGTTGTAAAAGGGTTAGTGAATTAGATGACACAGGTGGGTTAGAGGTGGACACTGCTGGTAAAGAATTAGATAGAGACTGGACAGTTTCAGTGAAAGATTTGTTGAAAGTATCAGCAATTTGAGTGGAAGATTGTTGGGTCAAATTAGAGGGGGTAGAAGTTTTAGAGTGGCCAGGATGAAGTAATGTATTTATTCCAGACCAGAATTTTAGTTGGTTTTGATATTGGGTTTGTTGGAGTTGTTGGAAATAGTTTTTTTGTCAAGGAAAATGGCTTTTTAATGGCATTTCTAAGATGCCTAAAGTTTAAGTGATCAGTAGGATTTTTTGTATGTCTTCATTTGTCCCAGGTTTTGTTTCTAAGTTGCATTTTTTGCCTGGTGTCTTTTGTGAACCAGGGAGCTTGTTTGTTCTTAATTCTGATCGTATGTGAAGGGGCATGATGCTCCAGAATTTGTAGAAGTTTATTGTTAAAAATAGGAAACAGCTTCCTCAAGTGGTAAGTATTTTAGGGGAGTCCAATTGCATGCTCTAAGCTCAGTTTGAAAGTTAAGTAGGTTTAGAGATTTTGTATTTTGGGTGGTTCTGACATTTACTTGATTGGATATTGAAGTTTTTAGCTTTGTTATAAAGGTAAGAGAATGGTCACTGATATCGTCAGGAAGTATACCTGTTTTATAAGATTGGGAGTTACTGTTAACTAGTATCCAATCTAAAGTGGTTTGTTTATTGCTGGGTTTGTGAGTTCTTGTAGGGTAGGAGATGGTTTGATGAAAGCCATGAAGGTTTATTAGGGTAGTAGGATTATCAGCAGTGCAGCTATTCCAGTCAATATTGAGATTACCAAGGAGTATGGTTTCTTGGGGGAAATTTGAGGAGAGCCAACAGAGGATATTTTCAACGGTATTAATATTATTACCTGGGTGGATGTAAGAGCAGATAATATAGATGGATTTATTGGCGTTAATAGTTACTAGTGTTTGGGCCTGGATTTGCATGAATATCACCATGTAGTAGTAGGTACTGTTGTGGTATAAGAGACAGTTTCAGTAGTTTGCCTAGGATAGGGATAATTCTTTTGGTTTGGGAATACTTGAAATGGGTTGTTCTATGAAACTGAGGTTTAAGGTAGACTGTTGAGGATGTAATGTTACAATGGGAAGGAGAATTTAAAAGGGAATGAAGGGTAGTTTTTTTAAGAGGGGATAGAATTGTGTAAAGTGTGAGGATTCATAGGAAGTGAGCTTGTAGGATAAAAGCAGAGTGCAAAGTGTTATAGAGAAGTGGAGCAGGTTAGAGTGTGTTTTAATGTAGGAGATGGGCATAGTGAATGGAGTTAGGTAGGAGATACAGGCAGAGTAGGTATGTACAAGTGTGAGTACAGAGAGACTGAAGTGAGAACAAGAGTCAGTAAGGGGTGGGTCTGTTTATAAGAAGTAAGTATAGCGGTTAGGGGAAGGACTATTCCAAAGACAGGAAGAAGAAATTAAAGAGGAGAAGTGGGAGTGGGATTGCTAAGTATATAATGAGGTTAATTAGGCTAGTGGCTAATGAAGGAAGGGCGCGTGTTTAGAGAAGTATAAGGTTAGATGCACTGGGGGTGGGTGGGAAATTGGGGTAGGGTAAGATAGCGGAGTGAGCCCATAGGGCAAATGGAGTGGGTAGAACTGGATGGTAAGTACAGCAGGAAAAGTATCAGCTGTCTTTAGGGAATTGGTTTTAAAATGTTAGATTAGGGAAAAACTGTTGGTTACAAAAGTGTTTTCATTACTTAAAATTAGTAAAAAGATTATGGGGGTGAATAGCCAATTTTAAACCATTTAACAAGGAGGTTAGGACAGTAGTTACCACTAAAAGGATTAGGACTAATTAGGTCAGATACTTAAAAGCAAAGAAATATGTTGGTTGAATACTGCCATCTAGTGGACAGAAGGAGAAAGGCAACTGGGAGAGGTAATGTAGGTTTTAATCCCAAAGTCAGGAGGTACAGGAAAAAAGACTAGATAGAGATGGTGGATAGGGGTCTGCGTTAGGCTGCAAGATCTCACACAGAGGAGTTACCAAACAGATATATATAGTAATTACAGGTACTGCTGATTAAGTAGGAATTTCACATACATGAAACAATACTTTTAGTAGCTAAATCTTTACTAAGCCTGACAGCAGGCACACCCAGGATTATAAGGCAGGGAGGGAGAACCTAGGATCACTGTAATGAAACAATACTTTTAGTAGCTAAATTTTTACTGAGCATGACATCAGGAAGCTTCAGGGATGTCTTCCAGGGAGCACCCAGGATCACTTTAATGAAACAATACTTTTAGTAGCTAAATCCAGGATCACTTTAATGAAACAATATTTTTAGTAGCTAAATCTTTACTAAGCCTGACAGCAGTCATCAAACAATACTTTTAGTAGCTAAATCTTTACTAAGCCTGACAGCAAGCAGCTTCAGGGACGTCTTCCGGCTTATGAGAATTTTTTCTTGGTTGTAAGGCAGGAAGGGAGCACCCAGGATCACTTTAATGTGAAACAATACTTTTAGTAGCTAAATCTTTACTAAGCCTGACAGCAGGCAGCTTCAGGGATGTCTTCCGGTTTATGAGAGTATTTTCTTGGTTGTAAGGCAGGGAGGGAGCACCCAGGATCACTTTAATGAAACAATACTTTTAGTAGCTAAATCTTTACTAAGCCTGACAGCAGGCAGCTTCAGGGATGTCTTCCGGTTTAGGAGAGGTTTTTCTTGCTTGTAAGGCAGGGAGGGAGCACCCAGGATCACTTTAATGAAACAATACTTTTAATAGCTAAATCTTTACTAAGCCTGACAGCAGGCAGCTTCAGGGAAGTCTTCCAGTTTAGGAGAGGTTTTTCTTTGTTATAAGGTAGTGAGGGAGCACACAGGATCAGTTTATGTGAGTAGGATCAAGCAGCCCTGAAAACACAGCCCTAGCTCAGGGGAGAGGGAGGACGCTGAGAAAGAGGGAAAACAAGTCCTATAGTGACATTTTGGAGACTCATGCAAAAGTATAGTTTGAATTATCCATAAAGGGAAACAGCAAGATTGAGATGAAATTCTGATAAAGATAATAGTGCAACATAAAGGGCCAATGAGGCACCAGATGGAGGAGCAACAGATAGGATGTCTCAGAAGAAGATATGCCAGATGGTGAAGTTCTGGATTCATCTGTAGAAGACTTGACTGAAAGTCCAGTTATAAGTGAGCAGCAATAGAAAAAGCAGGAAATAGAATAGCAAATAGTTTCAGTCTATAAAAGGATGGTCTAAGGGAAGACCTGCTTAAATTTATAGAGATGGATAGACATATTAAGATGTATGGTAGAAACAGAGTATACAAGTAAATAAGATCCAATGTGAAAGGAGACTGGTAAAACTGATGAACATTGTAATTGCGACTATCAAGAGAAATCAGTGTAATATAACAGAAATGCATGTGATACATTACTGTGCAGTTTAATTGCTAAAAGATAAAGTGTTACCACAAAAATGTAGAGTAAAAAAGGAAATGAAGGAAACAAGTAGAATGCCAATATGGAAACATCAAATAGAGTAAACTATAAAGCAACTAAGACAGTAAGTATCACTGTTAAAAGAGTAAACAAATTCATTTAGAAACAGATGTAGTAAAAGGAACCAAAGGTGTCATAACAGGTGAGGATTTATCATACATTTTTTTCCAATGATAAACTAAAATTATTAGCACAAGCAGGAAAACATGGAAGGTATGCCAATACATTTAGAATAAGCTTATAAAATAAGCACTCCACTGATGACCTAAAAAGGTTTTATAGTCAACTGGGAAACAAAGCAAAAGCATCATCAGAAAAAAATAGCTGGTGCATTTTGGAAAGTCATTTATAAATACCATGTTAAATTCAACAAAGATGTTGAACGTAGAGTGTAATTAAGAGAAAGAGTAGAAAGCTATAAAATACAGGATAGGAAATGGGATGAAGTAAAACCCAGAGAAACTGAGGCACAATTAAGAAAAGCTCCTAAATGGAAAACCATGACTCTAAATGGAGTACATATCTTCTGGCTAATGGTACTAACATCTTTACAAAAAGATTTAGTCCTTAGTAAAACTTATTTATATACAAATTTCAAGCAGGTACTAACCTGATTAACAACAAGACAAATTATAATCCTCCTTTAGAGTGAACCGGTAATCCATCCTCAGAATTACAGACCAATAACTTGCCTTCTGACAATATATAAATTAAATACTAGAAATGATGCAGACAGTATTTATGCCTATCTAAAAAGTCAGTCAAGGCAAGAGAAAAAATGTAATAAAGGAAAGTCAGACAAGTCCATAGGTATATACCAGGCTAACAAACAACAAGGGGCCTTTGTAAGCATAGCCGTGCATCCCAAATCTATCTGAAAAGTTTACGGACCTTACAATTATTCTAAGACAGGCTTCTATCCATTTGGATTTGATTCCCCTGTGGTTATGTGAGGTGCTGTCACACTGTTTTTATTTTTTAACTGCAATATTGTTTTCATGTAACTATTTTTCTTTGTTGGAGCTTTTCTCCTCGGGTCTCCACAGAAAATGCACCCCAAGCCCAGTTGGACCAACCCAGTTAACAAATCTCAATAAAATAAATAAAATAAAAATGCCAGGAGAAGTAAGGCAGTGGATATGTAACATATGCCAGTATAGATAGATGGAGTTTTATAAAGAACTATATGTCATTTGTATATCAAACTGATTTGTAAAGATGCTTGTGTTGAAAAATGTTTGTAAAGCTGACTCTGTTAAAAGTATACCAACAGTGTGTCCTGCTGGAGAGAAAAGAAATATAAATGTATGTCAGACTGTACTATTGTAACATATTAAATGTATATATTGTAACAGAGGATACTGGAAGAGAAAAGGTTAAGCTCAGCCCCAACTAACTTTTAGAAAAGTATCCTGAAATTAAATTAACTGGGGTAGGCCGTAAAGATTGTATCTTACAGTTCTGATTGCAGCCAGAGACAAAATGCCTATGAAAACAAGAACTAGGAACCCTACTGTGTTGTCCTTAGCAGTGAACTAGTTGCTACCCTGGAAGGGTGGAAGTGTTGAAATGGTTTTATGGCTACAGATGCTATAACACATCTTAGCAAAACTCTAGCTGTGTGTATGGTAAAACATATATGTGAGATTCTGATTCAATTTCTAGTAAAGGGGGTAGAATGGGAACCAGAAGTCAAATGACCAGATGTATGTGATGTCATTCTGTAAGCCAGCAGTGAAATTATTTTTTAATACGAGATAAGGCAGAATTCTCAGAGCAGTCTGTTCTTGAAATCTGACAAAGAAGGATTATTCACCTACTTCATTTTGCCTTGCTTTAGTAAGTAATCAGGGAATAGTAATTCTTTAGATCAGTCAGGAAAATATAGTGAGTTTAATTAAGTACTGTTTTTTTCTGTAACTGTGCGAATCTATCCATCTGTGTTATTTTTAATATTTCTTGTGATTGAAGCTCTGGTGTTTATTGTAAATAGATATTTATTTTCATATTTTTTATTAATTATTATAATATATATATATATATATATATATATATATATATATATATATATATATAAACATTTTGTTGTGGCCAGTCTTTTAAAGAATGTTTTAACCTTTGAAAGTACTTATATTAATTTGGTGACACTATAGTCACTCCTGGAAGCCTTCCTGCACTGGTCAAACACAACCATTTGTATTAGTATTAATTTCAGTATAATTGGGTACCACTGTAAGAGCCTTACAGTAGCTAGCTTTGGAGTGTCCTGGTAGCAGTATCTACCTTATAGTCTGGGTAGAGGGTCATAGCTAGTAAATCTGTGCCTGTCTTTCCCAGGTGTGTGTGAGTGTGAGTGTGTGAAAAATCAAACTTCAAAGTGTTTGTGTGCCAGCTACTTGGAGCAGAGACACAGAGCACTAGTTTCACTGAGAGGGTGGTGGAGGACTTGGCCTGGGATACATGGCTGAAGACTCACATCTATAGCTGTGCCAGTGGGGAGTCTTACTGTGGGCCTGGGGAGAGAGAGAGTGGGAAACACAGACCCTGGACTGTGTGTGTTCCCTGTGTGCTCTTAAGGGAAATTGTGCTTAATGCAGAGAGCTGCATCTGGTAATACTGCATATATCTGTTTTTGTTTCAAGTGATCATCCCTCACCAGTGTCAGTGGTGAAGATTCAGGCTCCTCGATTACTGGCCCAGAGGGCAGCGTCACTTACTGGTGAGCATTGGTGTGGATATCAATTGAACTTCTGTAGCCTGTAGGCAGTTGTCACTGAAGGTGTGTTTATTCTCAGCAGCCACAAGGTAAACATGCAAAGTTTTATTTTCACAAAAGGTTTATTTATGTTTTGTTAGTTTAGTATAGTCAGGGAAGCAGGTAAAGATGTCAGCAGAGGATTATGGCAAGCTGACAAAGGTACAGTTGGCCAAGGTGTGTGAAGCCAAAGGGCTGGTGCATGCCAAACTGACTAAAGTGGAAATGATTTCAGCCATAGTTGCAGCTCAGACCATCAATCAGGAGGATAACCAGTCTTGTGATGGGAATTTTTCAGATCTCAGAACCAAGACAGGTCACCTTTTCTTCAGAGGACTGAAAAATCTGTCTGCAGTTAAAGAGACTTGAACTGGAGGCTAAATATTTGGAATTATAATCCATAGAGAGATTGCAGCATTTGGAAGTTGAAGAAAATGAGAGACTGCAGTGATTGGAGGCCATAGAAAATGGCAAGTAGTGTCAACATAAGAGAAGAATGCTGACTCTGTGACAGGAACATGGTGGTAATGAGGAAGGGAATATCTGAACCCCAGAACCAATAAATGGTCAGTAAATTTCTTCCACAGTTTACACAAGGTGATAATTTTATTAGTTTTATTCAGATATTTGAAAGACTATATAAACAGTATGATAAAGTAAAACAATGTTTACTAGAATGTTTTAAGTTAACACCTGAAAAAAAGAATGTGAGCATAGATGGAAGGCAGATGAAACTATATGTGATTATACTGCTGAGGTAAGCACTTATTTTCTGTGGTGGGTGAGTGGGTGTCAGGTCACTACTTTTGAAGGCCTGGCAGACCTTGTGCTGAGGGAACATGCCCTTAGCACTTTGCTCAAAGACTTGGGAATCTGTCTGGCAGACTGGGAGTGTAACTCTGAGCTGGAGAAAAAGGGGATGTCTATTTAGCAAGCAGGGCACCACTGCACAATAAGGGGATTCCCAGTGATGCACATGTATATATGGGAACCCATGATGGGCAGCCTAAACCACCCCAACAAATTCCACCAGTAGCAAGGGAAGCCACTAGTTCAGGTACACAGGATCCAGGATCAAGGGTTAGATGTTTTAAATGTAACTAGTGGGGTCATTGTTCCCCTCTACTAGTCACTCATTAGACCCATTATAGAGTACCATGCCCCTTTTGGAATGTACCTCACAAGACATCTGCAGCAGCTAGAAAGGCCACAGAAGTTCCTCACAAAGAGGATTACTGGCCTCAAACAAATGCCCTACACTGACCACCTCAAAAAACTCCAGCTTTACTCCATAGCATATTGCCTACTCCGAGGCGATCTCTGCTTAACGTATAAAGTTATGTCAAACCCAGAGCTTTTGGACATGCTATACCTAAAGAAATTCCAATCCCTCCAAGCTACATGCTCTAGGGACCTAAACCTTGTCACCACAATAAACAGGACAGACTGGAGGGATAGATTCCTGTCCCAGAGACTTCCTATACTCTGGAACAAGCTACCCATCTATGTCAAGCAAAGTTCTTCATTAGCACTCTTCAAGAAAAATCTTGATGAGTGGATGTAAAATTGGAAATACACCCCAGGGATCCCTTCTGTGTCCCTGCTGGACAGTGGCACAGGAAAATACCTTTCTTGGGTGGTGTAAGCTATGGTACCTTGCTGGCTAGGCTTATGTAGGCCCTTGCGCCAATAGCCTAGTACCTACCTATGAACCTATGAACCTATGTATCATATAGATGTTCAAGGAATCAAGGTGGGGAACAAAAGGCAGGAGAGCCAGCAAGTAAGAATAACAGTACACCAGTGGTAAGTTGTCTAGGGACAACTTGGGCTCCCTTCTTCATGGATGGAAAAAAGGCCATTGCTAAGAGAGACACAGCCTCTGACATAACCATTGTGAAGCCTGCAGTTGTTAAAGAGCAGCAGTACTTGCTCTGGCAGTCCACTCTAATCAGAGCTTTAGGAGGAACCCTATTCCCAATGCCTTTGACCAGGGTTCACCATGACTGGGAGGGTGAAAGAGGATGCAATCAAGTATGTGTGTTTGAATATATTCCTGCAGACAACTTGATAGGGAATGATTTTGTTAACCTTGTGTGCATGCAGTTACACACAGCCAGGCTTGTAGACAGGCATGTGGGTCTGGTAGCATGGAGGAGACCCAAACAGACCCCACACCTGAAGCCAGTGCTGGTGAGATAGCTAATAACAAAAAAAGCATACCAGGACCAGGAAAAATCCAAAAATAAGCAATGTGCAAACCAAAGATGCCAGTAGACTGAAGCAGATATAAAAATACTTTAATAAAACAACAAGCAATAAAAGCAGGTGAGCACTTTCACAAAACTATTGCTTCTTCAGACCATAAAACATACACTGCAACAAAACATTTTTAAAATACCCCTTAACCAATCAGATACAAGTTGCATTCACATGACACTCATTAATGACTGAAGGCTCTTCTTTTTAGAGCCGGCTTTAAAGAAATAGCATTGTTGAGCCCTGGAAATACATCTGCTCTAAAATCTAAAATCCATTTCAATTCCAAAAATTCAGTTTCATTAATAATGTCACCTTCACTTGTGTTCACATTTAATTGCTGCAGAACCAAAATCTTAAATTTATGAGTTTTATCCTGCTCTGACACATGTTTAGCTAGTGCATTATTAAGTTTGACATTGTGTATATCATTAACATGTTCCAGTATGCACTCCTTCAAAGTATGATTAGTCTTCCCAACATAAAACATTTCACATACTACGCATTGTGCCATGTAAACAATATTTTTACTATTGCAGTTAGCATAAAAATGAAAACTAATCTCCTTATGTATTCTAAGATGAACAACAGAAGTAGCAGACCAAATAAACCTACAAGCCTTGCAGGATCTGCAGGCATAGGTACCTTGACATTCAGACTGTATCTTAATGTAACCAATAATTCAATATGTAAGGTGTCTAAGACCTTTTCTAGGGAAAGAGCATCAGTATGTAGGTGCATTAACCGAAAAACTTGGTTCTTGACCACATTTCTAGCAACATGTCAAAGGTTGCATGCTAGTGTTGTGTAAAAACACCTGTTTTCATTGCTTTTTATTTTATTAAAGTATTTGTATATCCATTTTGGTCTACTGGACATCTTTGGTTTGCATTGGTAGCTATTTCAGGGAAGGTGTTACCCTGTAGCAGTGAGCCTGAAGGTGAGCCACAGTTGCTGGTAGGTACTGATACTCCCTTGGACAGAATGACTGCAAGGGGAGAGATGAGTGGTAGTATCCAGATGGACAGTGAGGCACTGCTGTCAGAGGATACCAGGCTTTCTGTGGAAAGGGCTCTGGAAGGTTCACAAAGATAAAGTTGAGACAGGCTCAGTTCTTGAAGCCTGCATTACAGGGCTTGAGGAAGATAGCTATAGAGGTACCTGGTTTTCAAGGAAAAGGGGAGTCTGTATTCTGGAAAAAGGAGTTACTGTACAGAGTGCCGACCCCTTGGGTAGGACTAAAGGGTGAGGCAATACAGCAGTAGGTAGTACATAGACCCTACTATCTGGCACTTCTAGCCATAGCCCATGATATTCCTTTTGCAAGTCATATGGGCATAAAGTGTACCAAGGGAGGTATTATGCAGAACTTTTATTGGCCTGGGATTTCAAGGGATGTAACAGGGTACTGCAGGACCTGTGAGCAGTGCCAAAAAGTAGGCAAGGCAGGAGACAAGGCCAGAGTGAGTCAGACAGACTCAGAGGGAGGAGATACAGGAAATGTTGGAACTGGGGGAAATCCACGAGTCCAGCAGTCTCTATGCCTCCCCTATGGTGCTGGTACCAAAGAAACATGGCAGCAGCAGGTTCTGTGTGGACTACAGAAACATAAATAGTCAAACAGAGTCAGATGTTTACCCATTGCCTAGGACAGATGAAGCCTTAGCTCATCAAGGTGGGGTTAAGTATCTGATCGTTATTGATCTGATCAATGGCTACTGGCACGTGCCCTTGACTCCAACCGCTAGACAGTGGTCAGCCTTTGTGACTCCTTTCAGAATATACAAGTTCAAAAAGATGCTGTTTTGGAGGGAAAATGTCCCAATGACCTTCCAGAGGCTAGCAGATTTTGACCTTGCAGAAGCAGGAGATTATGCCCTTGCTTACATGGATGATATTGCCATTTATAGCCATTTCTGGCATGAGCAGCTTCAGAATGTCAAGGAGATTTTGGGCAGATTGCTAATGGCAGGGTGACCATTAAGCCCAGTAAGTGTCAAGTGGGTATATTGGAGGTCTCCTACCAGGGACATAGAGTGGGGAGATGTAAGATCAGGCCAGAACCTGCCAAAGTGGAATCTATTCAGGCATGGCCTGCCCATTACCAGAAAGCAGGTGAGGTCATTCTTGGGGACAGGGGGTTTTACAGAAAGTTTGTTCCCACTTATACTACAACAGCTGCTCCACTCATGGAGCTGATGAGGGAAAAAAGGACAGATAAGCTAGTCTGGAGTCCAGTCTGTGAGCAGGCATTCCAGAAGCTTAAAGGGGCTTTGGGAGAACCTCCTGTGTTAGCCATTCCTGATTACAGCAAAGAATTTGTTGTGCAGGTAGATGCTTTGAACCATTCAGTGGGGGCTGACCTCAGCTAGGTTTCATCTGAGGGGAAGAGTACTCAGTTGATTATCTCAGTCATAAACCCCAACCAAGAGACAAATGTTATACAGCTGTAGAAAAATAATGTCTAGCCATAGTACTGGCACTGCAGAAACTTCAATCTTATCTGTATGGAAGGAAATTCACTGTAGTTACAGACCACAAACCCTTAACATGGCTACATTGAGTCAGCAAATAAAATGCCAAGTTATTAAGGTGGAGCCTAGGCTTGCATGCATGTGATATGACAGTGTTGCACCATAGTGGGGTTAGAAATGCTAATGCAGATGGCCTCTCAAGACATTGTATGGGTTAATGTATTCCCAGACAGGCTTATTATTTTCAAACAATGTTTCACCAGGGTCAACTGACAACTTAGCTTGATTCTTCAAAGGGGAGAGATGTGATGATGTGATGTATTGCCATCTATGCTAAGAGAAGTAGGGTAGTGTATTTGTAACATATGCCAGTATAACTAGCTTGAGTTTTGTAAAGAATTATATGTCATTTGTATATCAAACTGATTTGCACAGAGCCTTGTGTTGAAAAATGTATTTATAAAGCTGCTTGCGTTAAAAATGTACTAACAGTGTGTCTTGTTGGACAGAAAAGAAGTATACATGTATGTCAGATTGTACTATTGCAATTGATTAAATGTATAAATTGTAACAGAGGATACTGAAAGAGAAGATATTAAGATCAGCCCCAGAAAACCTTTAGAAAAATATTTTAAAATTAAATTACATGGTTTAGGCCATAAATATTTTATCTTATAGTTCTGATTGCAACCAGAGATAAAGCATCTGTGAAAACAAGGACTAGGAGTCTTGCTGCATTGTCCTTAGCAGTGAACTAATTGCTGTTTTGGAAGGGTGTAAGTATTAAAATGGTTTTATGGCTTACATATGCTATAACACATCTTAGCAAAACTCTCTCTGTGTGTAAGGTAACACATATGTGAGAGTTTCTTGTTCAATTTCTAGTAATGGGGGATAGTATAGGAAACAGACATCAGATGACCAGATGTATGTGATCTCATTCTGTAATCCAGCATATAAATTATGTTTTAATACTAGATTAAATGGAAGTCTCAAAGCAGTCTGTTCTTGAAACCTGACATAGAAGGAACACTCACCCATACCTCTCAACTGTCCAAATTTTTGCCTCAAAATGTTGGTCTGTTCCTCATAAAATTTGTGTTTTTTGGCAAATCACTGGGGTGATGGGAGGAATAAAATCACTAAATAATGACATACATTTGTGTTTCAGACTTTATATCCTTTAGAAAATGCATTTTAACACAAATCCTGTTTACTAGCTACTGTTTAAATTTATAAGTGCAATATTTAAAATATGTCCCTATTTTTGGGCCTTTGTCTCCCCATTATGTCAAGCTTTGTCCAGATTTCTTGGGATAAGAGCTTGAGTGGTATGCACTCATCTATTTCATCTTGCCTTGCTTTAGAAAGTAACCAAGGAATAGCAATTATTTACATCAGTCAGGAAAATATAGTGAGATTAATTAAGTAATGTTTTTCTATAACTTTGTGAATCTGTCCATCTGTGTTATTTTTGATATTTCCTGTGATTGAAGCTCTGGTGTTTACTGTAAGTAGATATTTTGTATTTTTTATTTTTTTTATTATTTATTATTAACTATATTTAAATGTTTCATAGTGGCTAGTCTTATATTTATTTGGTGACACTGTGGCCACTCCTGGGAGCCTTACTGCATTGGTCAAACACTACCATTTTATTAGTATTCAATGTCACCTAGTATAATTAGGTTGCCTTGTAAGAGCCTTAGAGTAGCTTTCTTTGGAGTGTGTGTGTGTGTGTGTGTGTGTGTGTGTGTGTGTGTGTGTGTGTGTGTGTGTGTGTGTGTGTGTGTGTGTGTGTGTGTGTGTGTGTGTGTGTGTGTGTGTGTGTGTGTGTGTGTGTGTGTGTGTGTGTGTGTGTGAAAATCAATCCTCATAGAGTGTGTTTGTCAGCTACTTGGGGCAGGGATACACAACACTGGTTTAACAAAGAGTGTGGTGCAGGACTTGATCTGGGACACTCAGCTGAGGACTCAACTCTATAGCTGTGCCACTTGGGAGTCTTAGTCAGGGCCTGGGGAGAGAGATAGAGAGGGAAACACAGATCCCAGAGTGAGTGTGTTCCCTGCGTGCTATTAAGGGAAATTGTGCCTGGCGCATTTGAAAATACTCTGTGTATCTATTTTTGTTCCAAGTGAACAACCCTCACTGGTGTCATTGGTGAGGATTCAGACTCCTTGTTTACTGGCCCAGAGGGGGAATGTCAAATCCCCAGTGGCTGGTCCAAATTATACTTGAAGTAGGTTACAGAAGAATGCTGCTTCCTTCACATGGATGGAAAACCTGTAATTTTCTGAGATACATAACAGTCTCTTTAACATATCCTATTTATATTGCATGCAAGGTTTAAAAGGATGCCTTGTATGCCAGGCATAGATCCTCTGTCAACATTTTGTAGGAGTTTGAATGAACCAATAGGGCTTGGAGGAAAACCATGTAGGATATGATGTTCACACTCAGTAACTTTTTATGAAGAACATCTGTAGATGTTCCAGTTGTATGTGCCTGATCAGGTACACACAGAAGGGGACATTGTACTTAATGGTTGGCTAATGAGGGCTGAATACAGTGGAATGTTGACTTACTTGGACCTAGCTGCCATACCTTACGTATAAATTACTTAACATATAATGAGTTCCTTCCCAGACTAGACTCATGGTAGTCAAAGGCTAGGTTACTTTGAGTACTGGATTTACTGTGAGGGGTGTATTATCAATTAGGTATTTTCCAGGGGTGGATAAATTCTAAAAGGATACTACTATGCATTTCTAGGCACAGAGTATCAGACCATGGCTGTCTCACCAGTTATTTGTATGAATCAGCCCTTCCTGGAGGATACTTGCATCATGAGGGGAATTCTATGATTGCACTTAGTGTGCAATCATCAGAAAATTTAGTCAGCCAGAGGCCCTTGAACAAAAAGGAGTGAACCCAGCACAGATCCCTGAAGGACCCCAGTAGTGACAGGTCTCTTTGGGAAACTGGATTCCCTGTCCTATCTTACATCCTATCTGAGAGCCTCCTGGCTACCCATTGGATGAGACAGTGGTTTATACCTAATTCCATGAGTTTACAATCCACAAGTAGGGTACTGCATCAAATGCCTTGGTCACTTCATGCTAGGCAGTATGCACATTTTTGCCCTTGTCTATTGCCTTAGTAACCTTGAAGTCATCCACCAGGTTAAGCAGGCATGATCTGCCCTTGCTGAGTCAAACTGGGTCAGATCCAGTGTCTGAAGATTTACTATGCCATTGTTAAGCATTTCCAGAATAATTCTCTACACAGATTTGCATACGAGTCCAGTTAGGATTTTAGATCTATAGTTTCTGGGGTCCACAGATGGCCCAAGTGTGTGCAGAGGGATGCCCATTACAGTTATCTATCAGTGTGGTACAAAGTTATTTTAGAGGTTGTAGTTAAATGGTAATTCCAAGGTACCTGATAGGTCAGACTTCATATCACTCAGGGGGCATCCTGGTAAATTATTGGTACTCACAGATGCAGTATTCTTGGTCTGAGAGAGCATGCTAAGGACATGCCCTTTTTTGATACTGGGGGGGGGCAGGTTATGTTTGGTGGTATTTCCAGAGGGATTGCTGGGGGAAGAGGAGTAAAATCAGAGCTGATTTTTTTAGTGAACAGATACACTATATCTTTTGGCTCAGTGTATGTGGTTCCATTTACAATTAGTGCTGTACATTGTTCATTGTTGTGTACTGCCTTTGAAGTTATGGATGAAGCTAAAGGAAGCATTATGGCTGTCTTTGGCCTAGAAGGCTATTTTTACCTCAGATTTGACTCTGGTAGACTCATTTGTCTTTTGAATCCCTTGTTTAGATTTATGAGAGGTTATTACCCTTCTGGGTGTTGTGCTTCCTTATTCTTGCCATGACTTTCTTCCATTTCTTGTATAACATACTTGTACTGGAATTCCACCAAGCTGGCTTGTTTTTTTATGCTTGTTTTGGGATTATTCCTGGCAAGATCTATGCATCTTTACTAAAATCACTGTACAGGGTCACTGTGAGGAATTTTGCATAGGCAGCAGTGTTTTCAGACCTTGAGGGGGTATTGAAATTTTGCCAGGTTATCATTTAATTGTAGGTTCATAGGTTCATAGGTTGGTACTAGGCTATCGGCCCTAGGGCCTATACAAGCCTAGCCATAACAATTCCCTGGATATTTCTTCCCACGGTATTTACTTCCCTGGACCTCTGTCTAGCATGGCAACTGATGTGATCCCCAGGGTGAATTTCCTACCTCCCATCCAATCGTCAAGGTTACTTTAGAAGAGGGCCAATGAGGCGCTCTGCTTGACATGTATGGGCGGTCTATTCCAGAGTATGGGGAGTCTCTGGGTCAGGAACTTATCCCTCCAGCATGTTTTGTTCATGTGATGACAAGGTTTAGATCCCTGGAGCATGTGGCTCTGAGGGATTTGGATTTCTTTAAGTGGAGCATGTCCAACAGCTCAGGGTTTGACATGGCCTTGTATGTTAAGCAGAGACCGCCTCTGAGTAGACGATATGCCACAGAGTATAGCTGGAGTTTTTTTACGGTCAGCATAGGGCATCTGCTTTATGCCTGTGATTCTTTTAGTGAGGTATTTCTGCGGCCTTTCCAGCTATTGCAGATGTCATGTGAGGTACATACCAAATGAGGCGTTGTACTCTATAATGGGTCTAATGAGGGATGAGTACAGTGGGACAATGACCTCCTTTTTTCTGGATGAAAAGCCCTTAGTGATGCGGTGTGCCACATAGAAGGATTTTCTCACTGTTGTGGAGATGTGGTTATCGAAGGTGAGACTACTGTCCACCTGTGTTCCTAAGTCTCTCATCACAATTTTGGTGTTTAGTGTACTACCACCTATGTGGTAATTCATGGGTACATGTTTTTTTGTCCAAAGGGGATAACTATACATTTCTTGGCATTAAGCTTGAGCCCATGGCTCTGGCACCAAGCATCTGTTTCTGTAAGGCCCTTTTATAGAATATGCACATCATTTGGGGATTCAGTAATGGCTCCCAGTTTGTAGTCATCTGTGAACTTTGCTAGCCAGAGTCCCTTAGTGTTGGCCTGTACTTCAGAGAAGTAGATGCCAAACAAGAGCAGTCCCAGGACTGAACCCTGAGGTACTCCACTTGTCACTTGTCTTGAGCTGGATTTGGAGTCGGATACTTTTACAGTCTGCGTTCTGTCAGTAAGCCAGCTGGCAACCCATCAAGTGACGTAGGGATTTATGCCTAGCTTAGTAAGTTTATCTATGATTCCAGAGTGGGTGATGGTGTCAAAGGCCTTGGCGAGGTCCAGATAGGCTGTGTGGACTGCCTTACCCTCATCCACAGCTCTGGAGACTGAAGTAGAGAGATTATTAAATGAAAATACTACACAAAGGGCAGGGAAAGGCAAGCCATTTTTTATAAGGCTATGTCAAATAAGGAGATAGCTATGAATGATGGAACAAGACTAAGACCACCAAAG
The DNA here is from genome assembly GCF_019279795.1 of Protopterus annectens. Classification (NCBI taxonomy): domain Eukaryota; kingdom Metazoa; phylum Chordata; order Ceratodontiformes; family Protopteridae; genus Protopterus; species Protopterus annectens. The sequence continues at coordinate 1,007,136,369 of NC_056739.1, forward strand.
TGGTCATTCCTTTTACTAATAACAACTTAAAAATTAAGGAAGTAATCAACAATAATTGGAAGTTGTTGACCACAGATGATAGGATATCTGAACTGGTAGGTACCAGACCTAGTATTACTTACAAAAACACTACATCATTATGTTATGAAGATAATAAAAAGATGGGGATATATTCCCATAGACAAGGGACTTTTCCCTGCAGGCATTGTAACCAGTGTATGATTATGGCAGGTGACAAGTTTGTTCATCCAGATACTGGATATGAATATGTATTCAGACAGTATACTGATTGTAGGATGAGGGATTTGGTATTCCTAGCACAGTGTTTGGTATGTAAATCTTTCTATGTTGGTAAAACCAACAGAACCCTCAGGGAACGTGTTAGAGAACACGTATATGCTATAAATAAAGAAGACGAGGGCAATGCATTGGCTAGGCACACTAGGAATCATGGCATGACATGTAAATTCAAGTTTAGGGTATTGGAATTGATTAAGAAAACAGATAGACTAGGGGATGTTAAGAATTTTACGGAAGAACAGGAAAATAAATGGATAATGCAATTACAAGCACATGGAGCACATGGTCTAACTGATAAGATAATGCTAAAACCGTTTTTAGTCGCCCAATCCTTTGCACACTAGGACATATTTTAATAGTTGATAATATTAGTTAGGTAAAGACAGACTTTGTTATAGGACATGGGATTTTTAGTTAAATGTGTGTCTATTTATTAGGAAGCATTGTTTTATTTAATTGTCTTACTTATTTATTTAAATTGTTTTTGCAGTGACCATGATGAGATAGGTTTTTATTAACATTTTAATAAGTTCTTTATGTGTATTTATATATTTTTTAAACATATTTATATATATTGTGGAAGTTTCAATTCATTGCTATTTATAGTTTTAATTGAATAGTGACATCATGATTATGTTTCACATTTGATTGGAAGGTTATAGGGATAATGATGTATTTAAATTAGGTGAATGACCATTGTTTTTATGAAAGTCTGAAGAAATGTTCTTTACAATGTAAATGCGCTCACTGTGTTTTATTTTGCAGCTTGGTGTGTTATTAATACTTTTTGATCAGCCGTGGTGTTACCTCTTTCATTTGTATTTGGATTACTACTGTTGTTCTTGAGAGGCACTTTATCCTGGAATGTTTTGTTCTCTGAATATATGATTCCAGAGTGAAGGATAGTGTTGAAGCCCTTGGTGAAATCCAGGTAGGCTGTGTGGACTGCCTTACCCTCGTCCACTGCTCTGGAGACTGATTCGAAGAAGTCAATCAGGTTCAGGAGACAAGATCGTCCCTTCATGAAACCAAACTGGGTGGGGTCCAGTGTTTGAAGGTTGCCAATGTCTTTGTTTATAAGTTCCATGATAATGTGTTCCATGCCCTTGCAGATCAGGCTTATCAGACTGATGGGATGGTAGTTCCCAGGATCCAAGGTGGATCCCTCCTTGTGGAGTGGCATAACTGTAGCTGTGCACCACTCAGTGGGCACGGAGCCTGAGGTGAGGCTTAAACATGACACTTAGGTGAGGTGCCAGTTAATTTTGTAGTTCATGTAGTACACAACCTGGAATGTCATCTGTTCCCATGGATGCTGTGTTCTTAGCTTTGGAGAGTGCATTTTCTACCTGTGTTGCCATGATTACAAGAATTTGGCAATCTTTTGGTATTGAGATGGGCCCTTTAGGTGGTGAGGGGGGGTGATGTTAGCACAAAATAGATCTGCCAGGATATTGTCAATATCCTTGGGATCAGTATATTTAATGACATTCTGTTGCAGCTCATAGCAGATCTGAGTATTGCCATTTAGATTCTTGACATAACCATAGAATGCCTTGTAATTTTCTTTGGAATCTTTGGCAATTTTATTTTCGTAACTAGCTTTGGATGATTTTATGAGGGATCTCAGCTTTTTACTGAGGCTGGTAAGGGAGGTTTCTGTTGTATAGTTTGTTTATGGCAGGGGACCAACAGATTGGCTTCCTTTTTTTGGAGGAGAGCATCTTGGTTCTATTTGGGATGGCATGATTCATGCACGAGTGGATGTGCTTGTACAGTGCCTTAGTGTAGGATTCATCAGTCGAACTTTCAGCTCCCATCTGCATGGGTGTCATGAAGTTTGTCACTTCTGACTTGAGTAGCATGGAGTTGGCTTTGGAGAAGTTTTTTATGGAGGTTTCTTACTGGGGGGTGGGGGTGGGATGTGGATGTCAAGGGTGATTTGCTTATGGTCAGACCTGACCAATGAGGGAGTGACCACTGGTGTGGAGCATCTATCTCCCATGTTGGTAATGACCAGGTCTAGGATATTGGAACCCCTGGTGGGACAATGGATTATTTGATCCAGGGTGTTGGAATTTATGAATTCTTAGAACCGTTGGGAAAAGGTGTTGATACCCAAGTAATTTTCCCAGTTAATGGCAGGGTAATTGTAATCACCTAGTATTAGGGTGTTTGGTTGTATCCTAATATTTTCCAGTATGTTTAGAAAGGTGTAGTGAGAATCTTGGGACATGGTTGTGTTTCTGTAGCAAGCCACAATTTGGATTGCAGTCTTACCTAGTGTTAGTTGCACCTGGAGAATTTCAGATGCATTGTGTTGGGCAACTAGCCTGGAGGTGTGAATATCCTTGGTGAATATGGACACTCCTCAATCTTTAGTGTTTCGGTCTTGGTTTGGTGGCCAAAAAGTGTGGTAAGATTTGCAGCCTGGTATTGCAGGGGTGCTCTCTGGAGCCTTGAACCAGGTCTCAGTTACTGCACAGATATCGATGTTCTCCATTTTTAGGAGTGCCTCAAGAGAGTGCATTTTGAGGTTTAGACTTTTGGCATTGAGTAGCATTACCTTCAGATTCTGCATGCTTGTTTCTGTTACAGTGGTGGTTTTGTCCTTTGAACCTTGCCTAAAAAAGGCACTATAGGGGTGGCAAGAGCTTTAGCCAGTAACCTGAATCCCAGGGGTGACAGGTGCAGACCATCTCTGGAAAAGCATCGTGGTTTGACGATCATGTCATCCCAGGCAGACAAATACTGGCTCCCCTTTGAATGACACCAGAAGCTTAGCCAATTGTTGAAGTCAATCATTTTATCCTTATACTGTGGTGTCATTCTGGGCGAAGGCAGGATGCTACTCAGAGCTAGGGTCATACCTGCCTGGGCCACATGATCTGAGAGCTCTTCCATGTCTCTTTTCATGTAGTCCAGGGAAGTATGTCTCAAGTCATTCACTCCAACATGGACAATGACAGAGTCATATTTGTACTTGTTGTGGAGTGACTTGAGTGCATGCATTATGTGGTGGATCCTGGCACCTGACAGACAGCTGACTGTAATTGTTTCCTTGTTCAGCCTGGTGAGTGGGACACCAGTGTGTCTGACTATAGAGTCACTTATGACTAAAGTGGTGGGTACGGTGTCTTGCCTCAGGGGCTGTTGTTGGGTGGTACACAGGTGTTGTGAGCTATGTGTCACTTTGGTTGTGACTGGTGTTTGTTTGAGTTTCAGCTTCGGAGGTCCTTGTTGCTTGGGCAGGTTAATGTTTAGGGCCTCCGCATATGTGCATTTAGTGCTGCTATGTGTGGGTGTTGATGGTGTGGGTTTTGAAGGGCTATGTGTTGCTTGAGGTGTAGTGCAGGTGTTACCCTTCTCCTCGACTGTCTAGCACAATCTTGGCTGGAGAGAGCTTTGCTTCCAGTTTGGCTATGTAAGTGCATCTCTCAAAGGTTGCGGTGTTTGGTGATAAGTGGAGAGGGTTGTCTGTGTACATGAGGCAGTTGCTGCATTGCCTCAGTATGGCCAGATTCATCAGGTGGACAGGATAAATCACCTGAAGCTGACCCTTGGACATGCCTGTTTAGGTGCTTTTTTTGTAAAGTACAAGAGCTGTTTTCCCTTACCTTTGCAAGGTACTTTGCAATTATATGCTGTTTAGTGCCTATGATTCATTTCTCCTTATTAACAAGGAGAGTTGAGTGCTTGTCTCAGTTTAAGGCTTCCTAGTGCTTTCCAGCACGTTTTAGAGCAAGTGCTAGTCACAGGGGTTCCGATTTTAGTGCTACTACTTAGAAACCAGCTAGTTCTAGGGGAAAATTTGAAGAGCAGTCTTTCTGGCACCTGGAAAAGTTTAACTGTAGCCCCGCAGTGCTGCACAATGCGGAAAATGTGCAAACACATGCGTTTTTAAGCCAGAAAGTTGAAAGGGATAGAAATCAGCCCAAACTGGCTAATAAAATTATAATTTCAGACCTAGAAACCACTCCTCTAGTGTTATATGGGCAGTACAATGCTTACCACTCCCACTGGTAAGTAGTAGGACTTCCCTCTACCACAGCAAGGTCTGAATAACTGTGAACATGGAAAATAAAGTCCTGAAACCAGCAAAGCCTGGGATCTGGATTATACTAGCTAGGAAAGACAGGAAATGAGAAAATAAGATAGTATTTTTTTTTCTTTGGCTAAAACAGGCTTAACAATGGAATAATGCAGTAAATAAACACAGAAAAGGCTAACACACTTGAGTGTGTAGCCCTAAACATTAAATACAATTAAAACCCTACAAAAGTAGCAATTTAAAACTTTTTAAATGAAGCAAGGCAAGTGCACAACTGAAAAAATATTTAAAAGGCAGTAATACACTAGAATAAGTAACTAGTCTACATATACAGAAAAGTCTGTATATACAGAAAAGCAACTAAAATACACTAAAACAATTCAGATGCAGTGCAACCTAGAGCACTTGAGATGTAGCAATATTAAGGCAAATACAGTTTTAATAAATGCACTAAAATATATTCTATATTTCCAAAATGTTTGAGAAGCACAGTCAGAACACAAGGAGATTCAGGCAATTTTTTATTTTGTTTTTTTTTTTTTTTGTTTGTTTTGTTTTGTTTTTTTTTTGTTTTTTTTTTTTAGGAAAGGGAGAAAGGAGGACAGGAAGGAAAGAAACTAAGTGGGTTGGCCTTCTCAGATGTTCTCTCTGTATTAGGTAGAATGAGGCAATGACAGTAGACTGGGAGAAGTGTCCCAGATCAAATTTACAGTAGGGGCAGGTAACTGCAAAGCCACCAAGTATAACAACAAGGAGGTATGGCTTAGAATAGTTCCTAAATGTTACAGAGGTAGCAGGGATCTTGGATTTTGTTTTTATTTCAAAGGAGACAGCTCAATGGTCTGACATCACTAATGAGAACATTACACGTGGGAGGCATCATTCTCCCATGTTAGTGAGGACAGAATCCAGTTTGTTCTTGCCCTAATAGGTATATAAACTATGTGGTCCAGGATGTTTCTTTTGACAAAGTCCATGAATCCCAGGGCTTGCACATTCTGTGGTCATGTATGCTACACAGTTTATAGCAAGGTAGTTAAAGTTACCCATGAATATGGTACTGACATGAATGGTGAGTAAGTATAAGTATGTGTTATGGGTTTCCTGGGTCATAGATGAGGACCTATAGCTTGTAAGGATATGGTATAGGACTTTGAATATGGTGATTTAGATGTAGACTAGCTTGGAGCAATGATGGTTGTGATGTAAACTAAGACATCTCCACTCTTACTATCTGCTTGTGCAGTAGCTGGTCTAAATGTAGCTCTCCACTGCCAGGAGTATTTTCCATGGCTTTAAACCATGTCTCGGTAATTATCTGCACTCACCATGGTAAGGAGATCTTGGAGGGAGTGAAGCTTCTTGTTTAGGTTTCACATACAGAGCAGTAACATATTTTCATTTCCTAGGGTTTGTTTCCCTGTATTGGATGTTTTGTCAGTTTTCCATAGTCTAAAAATGGCACAGTGATGGAGGACAGTGTTTTAGACAATATTGAAAAGTCTAGAAGGGGCAGGTCCTACTACCCCTGGCAAAGCAGCATGGTCTGTTGACATATCTTCTCATTCTAACAAATATTGTACCCAGAAAACCTAAGTCAATCATGTTATGTTGATATTGTAGCATCACACTTGCAGAAGATAGAATGCTGTTCAGTGCTAGTCTTATACCAGCCTGGGATACATAATGAGACGGCTCCACCATATCAGGTCATGTACATCCACATGGTCTATGACATAAACATGCTGGTACTTAAGATCCAATGACTTGCATACATGTGTGATTTTTCAGATCACAGCCTTTGACAGACAGCTGTCTTACAATGGAGTCTGCTATGGCCAAAATGCTGTGTTATGTGGTTGCATGCCTTATGGGCTTAGAAGGTGCGGCATGTGGCAGTGTGCGTCTTATTTGGTGTTGTTTTTCTTGAGTACTCTAGAGGTTGCTGAGAACATGTTTTTAGAGTACAGTGTCTAAAATGTCTTTGTGGCTACAAGAAATTGCATTTAAGAGGCTCAGCATGTCTGTCAATTTGTCTGACCCTTGCTATGTGAGGTTGGTTCAGTGTGTGTGTTATTAACAACCTATTTGGTGTTACAGGTGCTTGTATGTGAGAGCCATGTCTCCAGTGACATTGTAAAACTACCTCAACCATATACCATATTCATTTGTTTAAATTAGGTGGTTGTCGGTATACGAGGCAATTTCTGCACTGCCTCTGGTTGCCCATATCTACCAGGCTAGCTACAGAGATAGCAGGGAAGAGCATGTCCATGTCTATGGGTCCTTATTACGTCTTCTGCAAGTGGATGGTTTTGGAGAAGTTTACAGCTAGTTACCTTAGTTGCATTAGGAGTGTAGATTTCTCTCAAGACTGCTTAAGACTATGCTTGTGGGATGGATGTTTCTCAGTGTGCAGACTAGCTGCTCTCTGTTAAACTAATTCTTGAGGAACTTCCAGGGGCAATTTTATGATGAGTAGCGTTGTGCAAATGTGATACATTTATACAGGCACATAAAATCTCAGAACAAAGCCTAGCCTTCAGCCAATCACAAGAATACTCTTTGGGGATTCAAATAGTGAATGCCATCTCAGAACAAAGTCCGATACACTTTCCTGCTACAAGAGTGCAGAACAAAGATTCCTTAATGTAAACACACTGTCCGAGTGCTCGGAAAGCTGAAACTAGCCTAGTTGCATTATCAAACCAAACAGAAGTACAGAAACTTAACAGTAACAGCTAAAGCATTAGACTGAAGCAAGTTACATAGCAAATAAGCACAGACAGAGCAATACATAAGTAATAAATAGATTAAAGTGCAATTAAGAATTATAGTTTATGATATTCAGATCTGTCAAATGCAATTGTAAGAGCAAATAAACTTTAACATGCAGAATTCAAGTGTAAAACTCTATAAAATACAGAACTATCACACCAACTGTAGTGTGAATGTAGACAGACTGCAATTGATAGTGGACTTAAATGGATTCAAAAGAAAATATCTTCAAGTAGTGGTCTGGTAGCCAAGCAAGTGGAACAAAGGATCGTCTACTGTTAATCAAAGAATCACCTATTGTCAAACAAAGCTATAACAGAGAGCTCTAAAAAGTAGCAGAATTGAAGCACGGTATTGGGTAGATTGTAAAACAATTTATATTTATCATTAAACAGCATCGCATATTCATTGGTAGTGTATATATAAGACAACACATACACCAATTAATTACATTGCAGTAACTGTGAAATAGTGACAAAAGAGTTTGCAGCTAAGCCACGACAAAGGATGAATTATTACCTCTGGGATAAAAATTGAAAAGAGAATATTACAGGGTGATTCTTTGTCACCGGTGCTCTGTTTTACCCTTTCACAATTTAACTCCCTGAAACCATGCTTCAAAGACATTGTGACAAGTTGGAGTATTGTCTGCTATGCCAGGATAGGTAGGGCAGTGGATGTAGCATCTGCTAGCCCAGCTAGCTGGAATTTTGTAAAGAATTCTGTCATTTGTATATCAAACTGATTTGTACAGATCCTTGTGTTTAAAATGTATTTGTAAAGCTGGTTGCGTTAAAAATGTACCAACAGTGTATGCTGCTGAGCAGAAAAGAAATGTACCTGCAGTATTGTAACTGTTTATATTGTAACAGACAATAATGGAAGAGAAGAAGTTAATCTCAATCCACCTGACTTTGAGAAATGGTAAGAAAATTAAATTAGTGAGCCTAGGCCATAAAGATGCTGTCTCACAGTTTTGAATGAAGCCAGAGATGCAATGTCTGTGTTTTTTAGTCTCTGTAGGAGGAGTAGAAGTTTATAATTATTTTATGACTTCCAGAAGCTGCACAAAATCTGAGCAAAGCTCTTGTGTGTGCGCTATTGACATGTGATCTGGGACACTCCCCCAGTCCCATCTCTTTACCACATTCTACCTAATAAACTCTTTCTGCACTTGCTTTTAGTCCTTTTTAATTTAATTGCATTTTTTAAACTGTGTTTGGTCTAATATTGCTACATACTCAAGTGTGCTAGCTTGCACTGCATGTGAATTGTTTTTACTACTGTTTTTGCTACTTTTCTGTTAAAAAAAAAACTGTAAGCCTGTTTCCTACCTTTCCTGTAACTAGTGTTCCAGATACAGATTTGCTGTATCCAGGACTGTATGTAAGATTCTGAGCCCCACAAGCCTTTCTGTGTTGGAGGGAAGCCTTCTAGCTTATCAGTGGGAGTGGTAAGCACTAGGTAACCTGTCTACCACATAAGGAGTGGTTCTGGCCCAGAAATTATAGTTATTGGCCGTTTGGGCAATCTCTTCCATCTCTCTCAACTTTCTGATTTGAAAACCTGCATTTGCACTTGTTTCTGTCCTGTAACTCATCTAGTGCAGATACAGATTCTTAGTTTTAGCATTTAGATTTGTTTATTCATGCTCAGCACTTGTTCAGAACTTGTTCAGAACTTGTAAGCACTAAATAAGCTATTAATTACTATAGCACTCAATCGTCCTCATTACCTAGAGGAAAACTGTTTTTGTACTTACTTTTCTCACTTGCTTAGAGAAAAACAGCTCTTTTACTCACTTTCCTCACTTTTCTAGAGGAAAATAGTTTTTTATTCAGGCATGTCCAAGCGTCAGCTCCCAGAGTTCTCTCCTGTCTATCTGATGAATCTGGGCATCTTGAGGCAATGTAGAACTTGCCTCATGTACATAGACAACCCTCTCCTCCTACCACCCAACACTACAACCTGTGAGAGATGGACTTATCTAGCCAAACTGGTGCTAAAGCTCTCTCCAACCAAGACTGAACTTGACAGGCATGAGGAGAAGGTAAACATTTGCACCACACCACACTCATCACATAGTCTCACTAAATTTACACCACCAAAATCCATACATAGTAACACAAAAACATTCGCGGAGGCTCTCAGTAATAATCTGTCTAAGCAACAGAAACCTCCAAAGCAGAAACACAAGCAACCTCCATCCACATCACAACCCAAGTGACACATAGCCCACAGACTCAGTGTGCCAGTCAACCACAGACAATAAGGCAAAACAATGTACCCAACACACTAGTCATAGGTGACTCTATAGTCAGGCACACTGATGTCCCATTCACCAGGCTAAACAAGGATAAGGTTACTGTCAGCTGCCTGTTGGGTGCCAGGATCCACCACATAACCCACGCACTCAGGTCACTCCACAACAAGTACAAATATGACTCTGCCATTGTCCATGTTGGTGTGAATTACCTGAGATGTACCTCTCTGGACTACATGAAAAGAGACATGGAAGAGCTCTCTGATCTTGTAGCCCAGGCAGGTATGACCCTAGCCCTGAGTAGCATTCTGCCATCACCCAGAATGATACTGCAGTACAAGGACGAAAAGATTGACTTCAACAATTGGCTAAGCTTCTGGTGTCATTCTAAGGGGATCCAGTATCTGTCCGCTTGGGATGACATGGTTGACAGACCACGGTGCTTTGCTACAGATGGCCTGCACCTGTCACACATGGGATTCCTGATACTGGCTAAAACTCTTCCTGCCCCTATAGTGCCTTTTTTAGGCAAGGTTCAAATAACAAATGAACCACCATAACAGGAACAGACAAGCAAAAACTGAGGGTAATGCTACCCAATGCTAGAAGTCTAAATCTCAAAATGCACTTACTCAAGGCACTCCTTAAAATGGAGAACATTGATACCTGTGCAGTGACTGCGACCTGGTTCAAGGCTCCAGAGAGCACCCCTTCACTACCAGGCTATAACTCCTACCACACTTTTCGGCCATGTAACCTGGACCAAAACACCAAAGGCGAAGGTGTGTCCATATTCATTAAGGATATCCACACCTCCAGGCTAGTTGCTCAGCATAATGCATCTGAGGTTATCCAAGTGCAACTAACTCTGGGCAAAACTGCAATCCAAATTGTAGCTTGCTACAGATCACCCACCATTCCCCAGGATTCCTTCTCCTCTTTTCTTGATATACTGGAAAATATTAGGGTTCAACCAAACACCCTAATAATGGGTGACTTCAACTACCCCACCATTAACTGGTAAAACTACTCATGTACCAACTCCTCAGCTCAACGCTTTCTGGAATTCATAAACTCCAATTCCCTGGATCAACTTATCCACACCCCCACCAGGGGCAACAATATCCAACATGAGTGACTGGTGTCCCACACCTGAAGTCAACTCCTCGTTGGTCCGATCCGACCATAAGCTAATCACCCTTGATATCCACATCCCACCCCCACCCCCCCATTAAGGAAACCACAGTAAAAAATTTCTCCAAAGCCAACTTCATGCTTCTTAAGACAGAAGTGGTGAACTTCATGACACCCATGCAGATGGACAGTGCAGTTACAACTGCTGAATCCTACACAAATGCACTCTATAAGTGCATGGATCATGCTATCCCAAACAGAACCAAGACGCTATCTTCCAAAAAAAAGGAAGCCAATCTGGTTGTCCCCTGCCATGAACAAACTGTACAACAGAAGGAAGAAACTGTTGCAAAAGAGAGTAAAATCCCATGAGTGGAGTAGCTCCCTGGTCAGCCTCAGTAAGAAGCTGAGATCCCTTATAAGATCCTCCAAAGCTAGCTACAAAAACAAAATCACCACTAATTCCAAGGACAACCACAAAGCATTCTATAGCTATGTCAAGAATCTCGATGGCAACACCCAGATTTGCTCTGAGTTACAGCACAAAGGCACGAAAATTACAGAACCAACTGATATTGCCAACATCCTGGCAGATAGGTTCAGTGCTAACTTTCCCCCCCTCTCACCCCCTAAAGGGCCCATATCTCTACAGGAAGAATGCAGAGTTCCTGTAATCACAACTATGCAGGTAAAAGCTGCACTCTCTAAAGCCAAAAACACAGCATCCATGGGACTGGACAACATCCCAGGCTGTGTTTTACATGAACTTCAGAACTAACTGGCTCCCCACTTAAGCATCATGTTCAATAATAGCCTTGCATCAGGCTTTGTGCCCACTGAATGGTGCACAGCAACAGTTATCCCACTCCACAAAGGGGGAGCCACCACTGATCCCGGGAACTATCTACCAATTAGCCTGATGAGCCTGGTCTGAAAGGCCATGGAACGTATCATCATGGAACTCATAAACAAATACATTGGTAACCTCCAAACTCTGGATCCCACCCAGTTCGGGTTTGTGAAAAGCAGATCATGCCTCCTGAACCTGATCAACTTCTTTGAGGCAGTCATCAAAGCCGTAGATGAGGGTAAGGTGGTTCACACAGCCTATCTTGACCTCGTCAAGGCTTTCGACACCATCCCCCATTCTGGAATTATAGCTAAACTCACTAAACTAGGTATAAATCCCTATGTCACAAGATGGGTTGCCAACTGGCTCACTGACAGAACCCACACTGTAAAAGATGCAGACTCCAAATCTGACCTCAAAGCAGTGACAAGTGGAGTACCACAGGGTTCCGTCCTGGGACCTCTCCTGTTTGGTATCTACTTCTCTGAAGTACAGACTAACACAAAAGGCCTCTGGCTAATGAAGTTCACAGATGACTGCAAACTAGGAGCCATAGTTAAGTCCCCAAATGATGTGGACATCCTACAGAAGGACCTCGCTGAGACAGATGCCTAGTGTCAGAGCCATGGCCTCAATCTCAATGCCAAAAAGTGCAGTGTCATTCCCTTTGTTAAAAACTCTGTACCCATGAACTACCACATAGGCAGCAATCTACTTAACACCGAATGTGTGATAAGAGACCTTGGGACCCAGGTGGACAGTAGTCTCTCCTTTGATAGTCACATCACCACTGTAGTCAGGAAGTCCTTCTATGTGGCACACCTCATCATAAAAGGGTTCTCATCCAGGAAAAAAGAGGTCATTGTTCACCTCTACTCAACACTCATTAGACCCATTATAGAGTACAATGCCCCTTTTGGAATGTACCTCACAAGACATCTGCAGCAGCTAGAAAGGCCACAGAAGTACCTCACAAAGAGGATTACTGGCCTCAAACAAATGCCCTACACTGACTGCCTTGAAAAAACTCCTGCTTTACTCCGTAGCATATCGCCTACTCAGAGGTGATCTCTGCCTAACATATAAACTATGTCAAACCCAGAGCTTTTGGACATGCTACACCTAAAGAAATCCCAGTCCCTCTGAGCTACACATTCTTGGGGCCTAAACCTTGTCACCAGAATAAACAGGACATGCTGGAGGGATACATTCCTGTCCCAGAGACTTCCCATACTCTGGAACAGGCTACGCATCTATGTCAAGAAAAGTTCTTCATTAGCACTCTTCAAGAAAAATCTTGATGAGTGGATGGGAAATAGGAACTACACCCCGGGTATCACTTCTGTGTCTCTGCTCGACAGTGGCACAGGAAAATAACTTTCTTTGGTGGCATAAGCCAGGGAACCTTGTTGGCTAGGCTTACGTAGGCCCTTGGGCCGATAGCCTAGTACCTACCTATGAACCTATGAAACTATGTAGGTGCTAAGCCCTGTCAGTTTCTAGCAATGGGGGGTTGCATGGGAACCAGATGTCAGATGACCAGATGTATATAATGTCATTCTGTACAGAAATAATATTTTACTATTAGCTGAGATTTAAGTCTCAGGGCACTCTGTTTCTTGGAACATGACATAGAAGGATCCTTCACCTACTTAATCTTGCCTTGCTCTATTAAGTAAGCAGGGACAGTAATTCTCTAGATCAGTCAGGAAAATATAGTGAGAATAGTCTGGATAGAGGCCTGCTGTTATCCAGGCCTGGTTGTTTTGCTTGTTGAGTTTCCTGTATTTCTGGCAGCCATCTTCTGCTGGTAGTGTCTTGTCTTCACTGTTAGTGAGAGTAACAGGGTTGTCTGACCTTCTCTAGTATGAGTGATTGGTTGAAAGAGCAGGAGCTAGCAGGATTGGGTAGTAATTCGAGCTTCTAGATTCTTCCAGCTTTTCTCATATTTAAACCCTGTGTCTGTAGGGAGCTGTGTTTGTTTGTACCAGGCTGAGGAGTGGTGAATCATCACTGTGAAAAGCAGAAAATACCTGAGGCTCCAATAGCAGAATAAGTTTTTTCTTATATTTATTTCATTGAATTGCATGTCTTAACGCTTATAGTTGTGCTATACAGCTAATCTTCTACATTTTGCACTGTTATAAATCTTTTTTTTTTTTACTTTTTCACTGCATTTTTGTACTGTTTTATACAGTTGTAACTGTATTTTCATTGCTAGATAGTGTTCCTTTACTGTAATTGCATTATTATTGACTTATTTAAGTGTAAACTGCTTTTTCATACTGAAAGTTGTATTTTCTGCTTATGAGTGCTCTATCTGTATTTTCTCTGCAATTATTTTGTAATGTTTTTCTGTTCTAGTCAGGTAGCAGAGTATGGATACGGGTCTGCTGTTATCCAGGCCTGATTGTTCTGCTTGTTGAGTTTCCTGTGTTTCTGGCAGTCATCTTCTGCTGGTAGTGTCTTGTCTTCACTGTTAGTGAGACCAACAGGGTTGTCTGACCTTCTCTAGCATGAGTGATTGGTTGAAAGAGCAGGGACTAGCAGGATTGGGTAGTAATTCATGATTCTAGATTCTTCCATCTTTTTTGATATTTATACCCTGTGTTTGCAGGGTGTTGCATTTGTTTGCTCAATGTGCACTGCCACTGCACTGTTTTAACCCATTGTGAGGTATCCCAGTCGAGTGTTTCTCTTACCAGCACTCCTGTGTAACTGACACCATCCCTTGCAACTACTGTAATTTTATCCAGCCCTGCTCATATCTATAGGTACTCTATTCTGATAGTACCCACTCTACCATCCTTTACCTCTCTTCCACAGATTCTGACAACCATGAATGGACAATTTTCTGTGGTTTCTCCTGCTAGCCTTGTTGATATGGGCATCCAGAGGCAGTGTAGTAACTGTCACATGTACACAGACAACGCTCTTCTTCTAGCACCTAGGAACACAATATGTAAGTGATGCAATTACATTAAGTACCTTAAATCCTTGCTGTCTCAATCACAAGAAGGTTGTTTGTACAAACACCACACCTCAAACACCATCCACACCTGTACAGTACATTCCTACATATGTGAAGGTTCTCAACAAAAACATACCTAAACAAAAGAGACCTCCAAAGCAAAAGCACACATGCACATCACAACCCACCGCACCAACCACTACACATAGTACACATGCCTGTGTCTCACAGCTTCTAAGGCCCAGCCACAAACCCAACATACTAGTCATAAGAGGCTCTATCATGAGACACACAAGGCTAGACAAGGGGAAAGTCACAGTAAGTTGCTTTTCAGGTACTAGAACCCGCCATATCACTCACGCACTCAAGTCTCACAACAACAGGTACTGTTATGACTCTGTCATAGTCCATGTTGGTGTGAATGGCTTGAAACATGCTTCTCTGACTATATGAAGAGAGACATGATTGAGCTCGCTGATTATGTGTCCCAGGCAGGTATATCCCTAGCCTTAAGCAGCATCCTACCATCACCAAGAATGATGCCTCAGTACAAATAGAAAATGATTAACTTTAACAATTGGCTTTGTTTCTGGTGTCATTCCATGGGGATCCAGTACCTGAAAGCCTGGGAGGGCATGATTCACAGACCACAATGCTTTGCCAGAGATGGCCTTCATCTGTCTCCCATGGGCTTCAGGCTTCTGGTAAAGGCCCTTGCTTTTCCCATAGTGCCTTTTTTAGGTTAAAGTCATGAAGACAAAATTACCAATGTGAAAAATTCTTCTAAACAAAATTTAAAGTTCATGCTGCTAAATAGTAGGAGTTTTAACATGAAACTGCACTCATTGAAAGCATTCCTCATCCTGGAAGATGCTGACATTTGTGCATCCATTGAAACCTGGTTCAAAGCTGTGGAGAGCACACCAGCCTTATCAGGTTACTTGTCCTACCATACGTTTGGATCCCAAATAGAGGGTTACAAAGCCAAAGGAGGTGGAATTTCAATATTTATCAAAGACATACACACCTCCAGGCTGGTCAAACAGTATGATGCACAGGAGACACTCCAGGTGCAGTTAACTATTGACAAAACACCTATTCAAATCATAGCTAGTAACAGACCCCCAACCATGACTTAGGAGGCCCAGTCCACAGGACATACTTGAATCGATGAAGATTCAACCCCCTACCCTGATCCTGTGTGACTTTAACTACCCAACCATAGAGTGGAAGACCTATTCTAGCTCAAACACTAATGCCCACAAATTCCTCAACTTCATTAATGCCAATGCATTGGATCAGCTGGTCGACAACCCCTCCCAAAAGAGATGAAAATATCCTGGACCTGGTACTAACCACCATGAGTAGCCACTGTAGCACCTCTACAGTGTTATCCTCCTTGATAAGACCATAAAGCAATCACATTTGAAATCACCATCTCCCCTCACTCCCCCCCTTGCCAAGGTCGAACAAAAAACTTTTACAAAGCTGACTACAACCTCCTGAGAGCAATTATAAGCAGCTTCACAGCCATCATCCCTTCAGTAAAATCAACACTAATGTCCAAGCCTACACCAAAAAACTATATGAGCACCTGTATAGCCGCATGGACTCAGCAATACCTGACTGGACCAAATCATCTTCCTCAAGAAAGAGTAAACCTGTCTGGTGGACAGCAGCAATAAAAAGACTCTATAATAAAAGGAAAACATTGCTGTCTAGGACCAAGAAGGAGCAGGTGTCAAGTTGGAAGCAATCTCTGCTTTGTCTGAACAAGCAAATAAGGTCACTGGTGAAATCCTCTAAGGCTAGCTTTGAGTCCATATTGGCCACATCCACTAAGGACAATCACAAGGTCTTCTTTGCATATGTCTGCAATCTCTGGTAACTCCCAAATCTGCTCTGAATTTTTGGTCAAGAATACCACATACACAAATGCCATAGATATAACCAATCTACTGGCAGACAAGTTCAGTGAAAAATTCACCCCCCGCCCCCAATCAGTAAACCAGGACATCCCCGGCATGTGCCCCCTCCCCTCATCACCAGGGAGCAGGTTATTAACGCCCTCTCAAAGGGCAAAAAATGCAGCCACCATGGGACCTGACAACATATCTTGCTGTGTCCTACATGAACTCAGGTAAGAGCTCTCAGCAACACTAGGCACCCTATTCAACCACAGCCTGAGCCCCAGCGTCATCCCAGCAGAATGGAGGACAGCCAGTGTCATTCCTCTGCACAAAGGTGGAGCATCCACCAACCCAGGCAATTATAGACCAATCAGCCTAACTAGTCTGATCTGCAAGGCCATGGTATACATTGTCATGGACCTTATAAAAAAGGACATTGGCAGCCTCCAAACACTTGAACCCACACAGTTTGGTTTTGTCAAAGGGAGATCATGCTTGTTAAAATTACTGCCTTCTTCGAAAAAGTCACCAAAGCCATGGATGAGGGCAAGACAGTGCACACCACCTACCTTGATCAAGCCAAAGCATTCAACAATATTCTCCACTCAGGTATAATAGATAAACTCTCCCAGCTAGGCATCAACCCATATGTTACCAGATGGGTAGTTAAAAGGCTCACTTATAGAACCCACTCAGTCAAAACAGTGGAAGCCACCTCTAGTAGTAGACCCATAAAAAGTGGCTTACTCCAAGGATCGGTCTTGTGGCCTCTACTGTTTGAGATATACTTTTCTGAGGTGCAAGCCAAAACTAGTGGTCTTTAGCTGACCAAGTTTGCAGATGACTGCATGTTGGGCACTGTCATAAATTCCCCTAGTGATATGAACATCCTCCAAGAGAACCTTAACCAAACTAATGACTGGTGCCAGAAGCATGACCTCAAACTGAATGCCAAGAAATGCATCATTATCCCCTTTGCGTAAAATGGTGGCCCCACTAATTTTCACATTAATAACAATGAACTAAGCATGCAATCAGTAGTGTGGGACTTGGGCACTCAAGTTGATAGCAACCTGACTTTTGACCACCATGTTGTCTTCATTGTATGGAAGGCTTTCTACATGGCCCACCTGATAAGTAACGGTATTTCATCCAACAAGGAGGTCATAACATCCCTGTACTCCTCCCTTATCACACCCATTATCAAGTACAATGCCCCATTTGGCATGTACCTTGCCAAGAACATACAGCAGTTGGAGAAACCACAGAGGTTCCTGATCAGGAAAATTCAGGGTCTCAATCACCTATCCCAAACAGAGAGGCTAAAAGCCCTGTCCCTCTACTCATTCTTGTACAGACTGCTCAGAGGTGACCTGTGTCTGGCACACAAGGCCGTCTCAGACTCAGACTTGATGGAGTTGCTGCATATCTGTAAATCAAACTCCATTCCTGCAGCCTGTACGCAAGGCTTCAACCTGGTCTGTGACATTAATAGAACTTGTTGGCTGGATAGATTTGTGTCCAAACAACTACCCACTCTGTAGAATAGACTTTATCTCAATGTCAGAGTACCTCTCTAGCCCTTTTTAAGAGGAACCTGGATGACTGGATGGGAAACAGAAAATACACCCCTGGGATCCTACCTGTGTCCCTGCTGGACAAGAAAACAGGTGCTGACTTTTTGGGAACATCGGTGAAATTCTTGGCTAGGCTTATAAGGGCTTCTGGGCCAATAGCCTGGCATCATCCTATGAACCTATATTAGTTAATTATTCTAACTGTATGAATCTTTTCAGCTGTTTTATTTTTAATATTTTGTGTGAATGAAACCCTGGTGTTTACCGTAAATGGACTTTTCTTATTTTCCTTTTCTTTTATTATTTATCACTAAATATATTTAAACTTTTCATTGTGGCTGGTCCTTTAGAGAATGTGTTATCCTTTGAGACTACTTATATCTATTGCTGACACTGTAGCCACTCCTGAAGTCTGGCTGTTTGGTCAATATTATAATTTGCATTAATATTAATTTCACTCAGTATAATTGGGTTCCCTTGCAAGAGTCGTAGAGTAGCTGTCTTTTGAGTGTCTGATGGTGATGTAACTACCTTATAATCTGGGCAGAAGAGGGCACAGCTATTAAATCTGTGCCATTCTTTCCCTTACCTTTTGTGTCTGTGTATATGTATATGTGTGTGAAAATCAAATTTAAAATAGTGTGTGTGTCAGCCACTTGTAGCAGGGACAAAACACACTGGTTTTACAGAGAGGGTACTGGAGGACTTGGCTTGGACAATTCACTGAGGACCTAACCCTATTGCTGTGCTAGTGGGGAACCTTAATGGGGCCATGGAGGGAGACAGATATAAAGAAATCCAGAGGCTGGGCTGACTGTGTTCTCTGTGTGCTCTTAAGAGAAATTGTGCTTGATACAGAGAGGTCTGCATCTGGGAGTACTGAGTGTATCTATTGGTATTCCGAGTGCACGTTCTTCTATAGTGTCAGTGGTGAGGATTCAGGCTCCTTGATTACTGGCCTAGAGTAGGGATATCACAGACATCTCATTTTTGTGTATTATGTATTATAGCAATAACCCACGCCTGGGTGTGGGTAATGCTGGATTTACCCACAGATGGTGTGGTTTGGTCATGAGGGCAAAGCCCAAGTGGCCAAACAAAGCCAACCATGGGTAAATCCAGCATTACCCACACCCAGAAGTGGGTTATTGCTATTATACAATGATATTATTTAAGAAAAAAAAAAAAACTTTTCTTAAATAATGGCATTGTATAATGCCTCCTTGCTGCCTTTCCACAGCTGTCTGGTATTCTACGGCAGTTCTGATGTACTGCGCATGCATATGCCTACGCCGTACATCAGAGCTGTGGGCAAAAACAATGGAGAAAGCAAGATCTTCGTTGCTTTTTACAAACTGTTTTGCTATGTTAAATGGGTTTAACATAGCGAGACAACTTTAAAAAAAGCAGTGCAGAATCTCTGTTGCTTTTTTTAAAGCTGTCTCGCTATGTTAAACTCGTTTAACACAAGCGAGACAGTGTTGCTGTAAGAGTTATAGTAATGGAAAACGTCTGGGTGACCGGACCTTTTTCCATTACTATAACTCAGATTTACAATGTGCATGCTGACCAATCAGCGTGCACGTTTTTGAATATTAATTGGGGGTCGTTGTATAATGTGAATTACATAGTTCTTCAGATGAAGATCTGAAAGTATAACTACAAATGGTTAAATCTTTCTCAGATGATATACAAATGCCATGTGATGTTGATAAATGTAGAGATTCAATGTATATAAAAGGAAAGCTGCAACAACAAGAAAATATCATTCTGGGATGGGAATGTGATATATAGAAACGTAAATAGCCAGGATTGCATAAATATCTGAGAATAGATGAAAGGTCAGTAATAAAACATGAATAGATGAGAACAAAGCTCAGTAAGGAATATTTCAGCAGACTAATGCTAACTGCATTGACATCTAAGAATAAAGTCTAAGCTATAAACACATTTGCTCCATGTTCTAATTTACAACTTTGGGGTGATCAATTGGTTTTAAACAGCTCTGGATCAATTTGGCAAGAAAATAGGAAAAATGCTTTATGTTTATCAAATGGCATATAAAAATGAGTGTATACCAAGATTATACAGCCCTCTCTGTAAAGGTGGTACGTGGCTCCTTGAAACTGGCTACATGTATAGGAATGCAGTCATGAGACAGTATACATATTTGCTGACCTCATCAGATCCTAACATAGTGAAAGCTTTAAAGCGTGAAGTGAATAAGTCAAAGATTACACCATTGTTTAGTTTAGCAGAAACATTTCAGAGCAGAGAGAGAATGAAAAATCAAACTGGAAGAAGAGATGATTAACAGTAACTGAAGGTGCCATGAAAAGCTAACAAAAGAAGGAATATAAAGAAAAGAACCAGAAGAAAATCGGAAAGCCCATAAATATAGTAGCACGTATAGAAAACTCCTGGAAGAACCTCGGGTTATTCAAGGTTGGAAACAAGAATGGTTACAGGGAGAGAAATGTGAAACAAAAAATGTAAAGGTAATAATGGTCGCCTAAGACAGTGGGCTATGTTCACATTGATTTAAAAAATCTGTTGAAAAAGTGGGACAAACAGACAGGCACGTTCTGTAAAACAGAACTGGAAACAGTTGCACATTTCATTACTGGAGTGATATATTCGGGACAGAGAGTCTGCATACTGAAGACACAATGAAGTGCCAAGACTCTAACACTGAGGATTGCACAAATGCTGCAATTTAGAAGTGGCTGACGAGTATCGAAAACAAGCATTTTTGACAATGATGACATTTGAATCATATTTGATCACCCAGTACCAACAGCTGAGAAAATGGATGCAAGACAAACAGATAAAACAGGTCAATAATAAAAGACACAAATAGCATTGATTACTAAATTGCTGCAGCAAGCAATTATAGTGTCCTATGTACTGGGAGACACAAAGTCATAAAACATTAGTATTTACAAACAAAAATGAGAGCAATATGGATGAATGGTATCCAGAAAGTTCCATTAGTAGTAGAAGCAACACGACTAATAAAAACAAGAATTTACAATCCTGCATAAAATATGCTTCTACTTGCTGTAAGACAAGAAACATTCACTAAGAAATTTGCAAACTAAGACAATCTAATTAATGAGACTCTCCTTTCAGGAAAACAGGTAGAAAAAAGCATTATGTTAAACAGCCCCAGCTATGTGGAACAAATGCAAACCAGAATCTGAAGGATGATGATGAATACAACAGTTTTACAGATAGTCATATAATCATAAATGTCATATACTTGCTCTGATAAAAATATTACTACAGTTTCATCTGTCAGTTCATTTCAAAATATGTCAATCATACCAATTTTACATATCTAAATAAAATTTCAAAATACTTCTATGAACACATTTAGGTGGCATACTCAGCTCTATGTTCCTGCTTATTTATTTTGATTCTTATTGGATGTCTTGCTTAGCTTATTTGTGTGTGCTTTCTTTGTTTTGCTTAGTAGTTTGTTAGGTAACTTAATAATTTCCCATAGTATGTCAGGGAGCACAACAAATGTAGTGAGCCTGTCTTTCAAATGAAAGTCAATTTTGTAAAAAAAATACTGAAACAATTTTCAGTGACAGTGGAGTTTTGCTTTTTTCCACTGTTGTGTGACCGCAAAGTAGGTAAAAATATATATTTGGAGGATTGGGGGGGGGGGGGGTTGCCCCCCATGTGCTGTGCAGTAGGATGCTTATATTATCTCCAAGGTTCGGGGAAACTTGTTTTAGCATAATTTTGTAACCAAACTGACATTTGATTAAAAAGGATTTCATAGACAGACATGTTTCTCAAGTTTATTATTGTGCAATTTCACATGAAATATATATGCCAGTGCCAATATATTTTGCATCTGTAATCAGTGCTGAAAATATTGTTATAACCTTGTTATTACCATATGACTTCTTAAAATATTTACTATAAATTAATGTCTATCATTCCATGTAGCTCTCCTTACAGCCTTGGTTATAGTTAAAAGAGCCAGTCAGACAAACCCACCTACCTGGTCAACAAGCACAAATAAATAAAATAATACAGCAGATATTACAGTAAGAAGCCAGTGTAAATGAAGATAAGAAATTCACTTTAACTCACCATATGATTACATACAGCCGTGTGCATATACATAAGCCTATTGTTTGGGCATTTAGCAGAAGTCAGCAGCTGAATAAAAAATGTCAAAATCTGTAGCAGTCAAAGTCAAAGCAACATTGTTACAGTGCCACTGATCTGAAATGAGAGGACACTAGTAACTGCATGGTTCATTCTCAGAAGGGTCAGCAATCAGATGAAGCATAATTGACAAAATATGGGATATGGTGGTATCTCTGAGTAAAAATAAAACAATAGTGCTCTGATAAGCTGACATCTAAATTCATTATTGCTAGTTTCAATAATTCATATTGTTTTAAATGCTCAAGAAGCTCGTTGGTGTCCTCTGTTCCAGCCTGTTGCTTTCTCCTGGTTCAGAGGCAACCTGTAGCAGACTTAAGATACTACAGTTATGTATCAGTCTATCACCATCTACCGGAGACTTCAATCATTCTAGAAAATCTCCATTTGCTGTTCTTGTATTTCTGGTGATCCTGATGATTAAATTCTTAAGGATATCCAAAAGAAAAGCTCTTCCAACTAGAAACTTTAGTCACAGTTCAACACCTGAATTCAGGCTTCATTCTGCTCTACAGCTCACTGGATAGCTCTGACTATTATGTTCATCCTGCAGTGAACTGGCATTCTGTCTAGGATTAGTTTCTCTGTCTTATGCTCTTAGCTAGGAGGAATAAGTTCTGGTTCCAATAGTCATGAATCAGATATGGGGATATCAGAGAATGAGTGAAAGAAATCTTGACAAAATGACAATGCATAAACCTGGGGCCAAATTAATGAACGCCTACACTAAGTGTACACCAATTGCACACTAAGTATACACGGTCGGTTTTCAAGAACATCCCTGCCACAGTTTTGTGCTGTCTATTCACTCAGAAAGACTATACTAAGTATAGACATGAATCCCCCTCGATATTTAAGGTTGCAAGAAAATCAGTAAAAAACTAAAATTAGGAGGAAGAAGGTGGGAGTTATGGTTGTGTTGTCTGTTCACTCGAATGGTGTACACATAGTGTAGGCATTCATGAATCTGGCCCCAGATTTCTAATCTTCATGGATGCGATATCACTTCCATTATTGATCCACTTTAGCTTCACATTTATACTTTATCTTTACTTTCTCTCTCATGTGTCTTAAAGGTCCTTTTACATTACAGAAGTAGATAATGCTACCTTTATGTATGCTTGTTTCTGTTTTAACTTTAATGTTTGACTTTCAGAGTAAAGTCACATTTCATCCCATAATGCACTACCACTGTCTTGAGGCAAGCTGTCTTTCTAGAATGATCTCTAATGTCACACACAGGTTTACCTTGGGTTAAATCAGTCAGAACTACATAAACAGAAATATCTGCATACATTTCTATGGTGCTTTACAGTATAGAGTACATGTAATTATTTCATTCTACAAAATGTGCCTCTGAAACCTGTAGCAGTTGTAACAAATTTTTCTTCAGAGCATTTGCTTTGAGGTTTATTTTTATTAAAAACATATTTCTTTTGTCTAATATTAATGAGACCTGCTGACGTTCATCATGGAGTGGTTTTCTGAATTATAGTACATTTCTTTATTTGCCTGAAATCATTTGGATTAAAAAGTGTTACATTACCCTGTGTTAACATGGTAAATGGTATGTTGTTCACACTTTTATAATCCCATCAATTGCACGATATCTGAGCCTTAGCACTGAACTTGTATTTTATAACATCTAACATGTGAAATTATAGACATGCGATACTGAGTTTTTTTTTTTATGAATATAGAAATTTGCTTTGTTAATTTCCATGATTATTTTATCAGAAAGTGAGTTTAAATTATTTTAAAAAAGTGTCTGGCAGCTGACATTAAGCAAGGCAGTCCTCATCTCATCATTAGCCAAAACAAAGTCAGCAGATCTAAAGTATGCTTTCCATAGAATAAGCTGTGACATGTTTACAAAAATGAGGGTGATTAAAAATATCATAGCCATATCCTAGCAATACAATGCCCGAATTATTTAAGTGATAGTGTAAATGTTATTTTACTTTGTTGTATCCAGCATAATACATCTAAATTATATTTTGCATATTTTACTTCTTATTCTTACTAAAAAATAATTTTTTAAATCAATGATTAGGATTTTCATTTGTCAGCTTAAAGCATGAAGTTAGAAGAATGTTCTGTCTTGTGCATTGGTGAAATAACATATTCTGGCATACTGCATTCAAAGTGAACGTTGGTATTCTAAACGCAGAGTACTGCATTAAGTGCAATAGTATAATGACCTATGATGTCCAGAGAAGGACTAGTTCTGAGGCACATATAGAGTAACTGCGCTAGCATGTAAAATGCAGTGCATGCAGATGACCACTTATGGCCAGCGGTTGATAAAATGGTGAAAGTGTTTACCTCATAGACATAAGGTAGAGGTTTTGATTCACACATTTGAGGGTAAATTGGCTAGGCTTAATATGGCTCACAAGGGCATCAAGCCTAGGACTTACCTATGAACCTATGATCCTATAATGATATGCACATGCATGCCGATGTGCTAATGAGGCATACAGGGTGCACAGATGGTAGAAGCAAACATGAGTGCATTATTTAAAAAATAGCACAATGTACCACAGCAATCAGCTTTTCTGTCAACCAGCATTTCGTGATGAACTGGATTATAATCTGCCTTAAGAACTCAGTATGTGTTAGTAGCCAGTTTAGAAGTCAAGACCTCTGATGTTACAAGCTGCTACCCTCTGCACTTTAAAAGGGTCCTTCAGCAGCTGACATACCATCATCATCATGAACAGGACATAGCTGACCATTACAGAGTTGGGAGGGATAACATACAGGATGTGGTTTACTGGTGCTATACTCAGATGGGATTAAGGGAATATATGGAATGGTTATCCTCCTGGGCATTATGGTTTATGTACCATGAATCTTTTTGCTCTGGGGATCCTCCAGCATCCATTTAGGACATGCCAGGATATTTACAGGTCTCTGCCTTGTGAATACTTTTCCAGAACCTAGATACGATGCTGATGCATGCAGAGAAGCAGATGGAGTTCCCACAGGCAGAAGAGTAGAAAGCCAGTAATAATAAGTGCATTCTATGACATATCTCATTTCCCTGATATCCTGGAGGACTGACTGCATTGGTATTGCAATGAAAGCCCCAGATTGTCCACATGGCCTGGAAGTGTATCCACTCAAACTGCCAGGTGGTACACAATGCACGGCTATTGCATACTATGTGTCTGTGCATCCTCCAGGCAGTTGAAGTGATTCCCACAGCTAGTACACATGTGACCTATATTAACATTTTCTGCAAGTCAGTTTCCCCAGGGTTATCTATTTTGTAGATGCAGATACTAACAAATGTAGAGCCCATGATGATCCAATGACATAAATATATTAGCAGACCATTCATAATATTGTTTGCCTTTATGTGATACAGGTGATGTCATATTCTTTAGAGCTACAGCTGATGACTGCTGTCTGCAGCCCATAGACAGAGGCAGAAAGGGTGTATAGAACACTGTTTGTTCTGAGAGCTAATGTCTCACTTCTGATACCTAGGCATATCTAGTAGTATACTATAGGACACTGAAAAAGCATACAACAAGCTATTGATGTGTGCCATGCTGTAAGACATGCTGCTTGTAAGCAGTTTCATCAAGGGGAAACCAAGGCATTGATCAAAAGATGGGTAGTGGAAGTGGGGGAGGTGCTGTGTGATGGATTGGGTGATGACACTGTTGGAAATGGGCACAATGAGCTTCTCCCCGCTGTTGTGTGTGATCACAGCCAACAAAACTTATTATTTGGGTATTCTGTTGCATGTTTGTCAGACCAAGAGAATCTGGTACAGGAGAACTGCATACTTAAAAAAAAAAAAACAGGTAGGTAATAATAACTCTTATGTATAGCTCCTCAAAGATATATCTGGTCATGCTAACAGTGTTTTATCATGTAAAAGCTTTCAGAATTTCATTAAGTATTTTACCACTGACATAGTGCCCTTGACTTAGTTAAATACAGCCACTGGGCATTCCCTCCTTTAAAACTAAATGTATAATCAGCTTTAGGCACCTGCAGTGCTCATGGCTGCAGAGGCCCCTCCAATCATCTTTGAATGAGAGTGGGGCCCCACAAAAGCTACGGCTTATTGGGGAAAAATAAGGAGACAAAACAGATTAATATGACCTGTTAGGATAAAGCCGGTAATCAGTGAAGGAACATAAGCAAGGTAAGTGCTAGAGATGAGCATCCCAGAGCAATCAATCTCAGTGATGACCTTGGATTTTAAGAGCTTATGCTCCCAATCTTCAGGGATGGTTTTCTGCTGCAGGGAGTTTTATAAATACTGGCAGAACACCAGATACTATAAATCCCAACCTCTGTTCAACAGTTCTGGGAAAACCAAAAGCAATAACAGAATAAAGGCTTAAAATCAGGAACACATTTTAAATATGACTCAATTCACTTAAAAGTCAACAGAATAACATGTTTTGCATCAGCTTGCTTGTTTTTGACATTAAGAAGTATAAAAGTCTGACTGGATTTATTGCCTGCAATCCTGACTTATTTTCCAGCAAATTAAACTTCTTATGAAAGGCAGAGCAAAATTATTAGGCAAAATCAAGGACAATGAAAAATGAGGGACAGTGACAGGCATGTATTACTCCTCAAAGAGGTAAATAAAACTGACTTACTCCTGCTGTTGGCTGACAACTGCTAAACAATAGTTATGATCTGATCTTGTGGAACTAATGCAGAATGTATTGCTATTTGTTGAAATCAATGTAATACTAGTATTGCTATGGCTTATGTTTGTGTGTGTGTGTGTGTGTGTGTGTGTGTGTGTGTGTGTGTGTGTGTGTGTGTGTGTCCATGTGTTGTTGTGTAACAGTAACAAGCTACCAATAATTTTTTTCACTTTCTAGTACAATCATCATCAGCACTTCCGTTATGCTTGTATGTGTTTGTGTCTGTGTGTGTGTGTGGGTTGATTGCAGGATATTTAAGAGTAACACGTTGGCTATATTTTCTTTCACTCACCATGACAAACATAGATCTTACACATGATAGCTGGCTATCTTTGGTGGCTTGTCAGGAGGTGGATATATGTTAAAAAAATGTGCATTGCCATGTAATAGTGCTTTGCTTTGGTTGAGTTCTCGGCTATTTTTTTTTCTGTGTGGAGTCTGCATGCCGTCTCTGTCTTTGTGTACATCTACCTATGCACTGTGGTAAACACCAGCACCTCAAAAATATGCAGCAGAGGAAATGCAATTCCTTCAGGTCTCTGAAGAAGAATGTGCAGCGTGTGTGTGTGTGTGTGTGTGTGTGTGTGTGTGTGTGTGTGTGTGTGTTTGTGTGTGTGTGTAAAAATATACACACGCTCACAATATGGCTGGGCACATACATAACCTTTCTAGAGAACAGTAACAAATGGAGTTAACAAATAATTATATTTCAAATGCATAACATTCAGATGCTTAGAGATTCTATGGGTCTGGTGGTTCCCTCACCCCAAGCTGTATAAGTAGATTTTGACATTGACTTAGTGGTGGCCTCTGCCCTCAGCCCCACCCATTTCAAACCTGACCTGCACAGATGTGTGTACAGAAGATTGCTGTATCTTGTTTAGCAGGCTTGGAGATGGTGTGTTCATCAGTTTGTTAATGTTCATCACAATCAACTCTTAGAGGTGTGCCCAGGAGGTCATTATACCCTGTTCTGGGGACAATGTTGTCATTATTTATTTTACTTTTCTTACAGACCTCAGAGATGTGCAAAAATATTAGTATATCTTATATATTGGCAGTGTACTGTCTAGGAATAACAAAGAGGAAAAATTTACTATAATCATTATTTTTTTCACTGTCCTCAAAATTACCAGGCAAATGGCTATGGGTAGGGCAAAGAGTCAAAAGGCATGCAGCATATATATATGAAAGCAGTCACTTGAAATACATGAATGTGACCATTTTAACCACTGCTTTCAGTCCAATTTAACATCAAAGAGATGTACAGGCAGTGATTGTCTTTTTTTAGGGTTGGGGGATAGCAATCTTAGACAGGATTTGTGCAGCCTCACAAGCAATTATCTCATTCAATTGTTGTGAGCTATTGCTTTATAGGCTTTCATCATTAAGCTTCGGCCACAACTTATGTCTTCCTTTTTAAGAAGAAATAAGACTGAAACTCTTTTTTACTCACAGTTTTTGTTCAGAACACCAATGGATTAAAAGGTTAGGAAATGATTTAACATGCACATCAGAGTATCTATAACCCTATGGTTTCTGGGGGCCATAGCTTAATTGAGTTATTTCTTAAATGGTTATTACTGTGCTGTCTTGGCCAGGTAAGGTGTGTTGAAAGGATGCAAGGAAAATTAAACAGCAACACAATTTCTGTTTGAGCCATTATTGGATGAAAAGGTCATGTAAAAAGAAAAAAACAATCAAAAATGTACTTCACAGCTTGCAGAAAGTTGTGGTTTCACTGAGAATGCAAAAGAGTAACGGAGAATGTGAAAAGAGAAGAAAGTAATGTGCATGGTATGGAATGTCCTGATGGTTGTGTCAACTCACTAGAGGTATTTGGTGCACCATTCCTTGCCAATCCTTCTCCTCATGGAAGGCCTTATCTCCCTTATCCTTCACCAGTATTTTCTAGCCATGGGTGTGCAAAGTATGGAGCAGAATGTCTGTCTCCTGTGCATAGAAATTCTCAGTGCACTCCTGTTCAAGTTCAGTGACAGCTCCAATACACATGGAGTGACACGGGCAGCTCAGTATATTTAAAAAGGACTGTCCATATTGGACAACAATTACCACCCCACTGCCTCATCAAGCCTTGTGTCCACATATAGGGTCCCTTGCTTCAGTGCATATATCACAGTCTTTGTCTGCAGAACTGCAGGCTCAGTCTCCATTAACATATGCATATGGAACAGAGTGTCCCTATGCTTTCCCTGAATCCACAGCCTTCACAGGTATATCATCTGTTGTGCTCTTTTCCCATGGTCTTGATAACTACAGCAAACCTACTCCAGCAATGACAGTAGTAATAATCATTTAGGTCAATGTGGACTAAGTACACCATTAGCTCCCAGTGAGACCTGTGGTAGTACAGTCCAAGTACCGGTCGATACCCAGGCGTAACAAATATGGTTGGATAAGACAGATGTATGAAGCAAAGCAAGTTTTACATTTTCTGAGATGGATGTGTCTTTAGTGGTGCAGATGTCATTATTGGAGAAGACCTTAATGAAATTTTAATTCCTCCAGTTGGATAATTATTTTTTACAAGAGAGTGTCAACCATCACCATGTTCCTAAGGGTTCTGCATGTCTGAAAGTACCCTAGAATGGAGCAATTGAACTCTACTTTTCATGTTGGATGTATGAATCGATGATAGACTTGGTCTGGGGCTTACTAGTCTCATTATTAACAGCAATACAAGGATTATGGGTAAGCTCCAAGAGGAAATTTCGTCTTTAGTTGCCATTATTTCTGATGACTTGTTATTTCCATCCAAGTCTCATTATGAAAAAGTATTTGAAGATACTAAACATAAAACATCGTTGTTTAGGGATAGAAGAGAAAAGAGAAGGACTCGGTGAGAGACAACAAGGATTATGACAACAAAAATGTTTATCCACTAATGGTATTTACTACAGGCACATTGGCTCGGAGTGAAACCCTAGGAAAATGTAGTCTGTTACCTGTTAAAGAAGAGGCACCTCTGGGGCTTGTTCCACCTCAGAGAGCGAAACAGATTGCCAAGTATCAGTATCAACAGCAGAGAAGAATACCTAGGAATTGCCCAATTGGAGCAATTCATCCTGGTGGAATGGGAAACAAAAGAGGAATATGGACAGAAGGATCATTTACAGAATTAGGAGCACAATTATGTTGTCCAGGTTTGGAAAACGCAGAGTTTTGTCAAGGAACTATATATTTAACTGATGGATTTTTTTTTTTGCATTTAGATGGATTATCATCCACTAACTGTTCTATTTCAATTAATGAGGATTTGCTGTTAAAGAACAATGCAAATCATGATGTCACTGGTACTGCAGGTATGTCCAGGTTTCTCCTTTTTCTAGCTTTAATATTTTTAATTTTGCAGGGATTGAAATTAAGCCTATACATCACAGTCCTTTTTTGAAAGGTTTTACATCTGTCCCATCATGCTGCGCAGATGAAGAAAACACCATGGTGGTCTTAATGCTTTTTACAAGAAAGTTGGGCTTACTGATGTTATTGTCTGCAAAGATTGATAAAGGGGTAGGTATTAGATTGTTTTGGAAAAAAGTTTCGTTAATCTTCCCCTATATCCACTCACTGATGCCTTTGAGAAAATATGTGAGACTGATATTCATAGGGCTTTGAGATGCCAGAATACCATCAGTTTTTATAATATTACTGATTATGAGTGGGTGATTTTGAGACTACTTACTCATAATAAGAACTTGAGATTTATGAACCCTGATTAGGTTGGGGTCTAGTTAAAATGGATGTTATGACATATGTTGGGAAGATTATGTCATCAATATCAAACCCTGACGTTCATGAACGAGTGTCAATGAATGAAGTGCATATAGCTTGCAATACAAATGATCTGTATTTCTGTAAACTTTTTTTGAATAATAATATTTCACCTGATCTGTACTGTTATTTAAAAACTGAAGATCTGATTATTACATGTTTGTTGAATATACCTTAAATCCATTAAACTGTCGATAATCTGCCCATGACGCCAATTGTATCGGCCATGCCTCGAAGACTGAGCCATTGCCAAGGTTCATTGGCAGTATGCTGAATGTTGTGTTTATCAAGCATGGCCATATTTTGAAGGATTCCTGGTCATCTGTGGTCCAGATTAAGCAGGTTTAGGTTAAAGAAGAATATTACTTTATTGTGATGGATGTTAAGTATTTGTTCTTAGTGATTACTCATGATTTAGGAATGGAGTGGTATCATGAACTCCTAAAAACTTTTACGCATTTGGCTAATCATGACATTAATATCTTGATAGAATTAATAACTTTGGTGCTTATCAGCAACTATGTGTCTTTTTTGATGGGGGTGTTTTAAGCAATTACAGGGTATGTCCATGGGTAACGCATATGCAGTTTTTTTGCCAGTACTATTCAATTGTTTTTGGAGAAGGAAGCCATTTTTAAAAGTGAATTTTACAGTGATTGTGTAGCCTATTATTTTTTGGATGATATTTTCCTTATATGGAAAAGTAATTTAGAGGAATTTGTACATTGCACACAATTTTTAAATGATTTGATGTGGGGAGTTGAGTTTTACATACCATTATGACTTAGAAAAGAAAAAAATTACCTGGATATTTTAGTAAGGAAAGACCACCTGGGAAGTCTGTCCATGTTACTTATATAAAGTCTACATTTCACAATATCTTCCTTTATTTCATGAATATTCATCTACTTCATCAGAAAAAGGAATTGGTAAGAAAGCAGTTTATAAGGGTCTCTAGGCTTACCTCTGATGGAGGAAAACATATGATTAAGGTTAGAAATTGTTTAAAATATTTTGGAGAGGGATTACTCTGAAGAGTTGAATAGGTCCATTTATCAGAAAGTCAATAATGAAAAATTTATTAAATATGGACTGACTATTAAAATGGAATACACTACCAATGTAGTAGTGAACCTGGCAAAAATAAAGTTATACGATGTCCACTTTTTAAACACCATTTTTTAGCTACACATGATATTAGGGATATCTTTTGCAGAAAATGGCATATTTGAAAAACTTTATATAAAACAAACATGCTAGGCAATGGTTCAGAAGTAAAAAACAAATAAAATCAAAAGTACCTTGAAAGACTGGCAAATACTCAGGAAAAGCTTTTATTATGGTACATTGAAACCAGAGTAACCCCTTTCATCTAAATGGACTTCATCAGAGTCTGGAAACTGACCAACAAATTCCATTTAAATATACTATAAATAACATAATGTCATCATCTATTAAACAATTGCAATGCTTAAACACATACGTATATCCATTCATATCCCTTTATCACCTATAAAACAAACAATTTAAAACATATTAAAACCCACATAAGGAAGTTAAAAATAGATACTATATACTTCACTTTTCTTCAATTTTTGTTTCTTTAATACAAAATAAAAAATCATGTGATCATTCAGCCCTGTTTTGTAAGTGGCATCCAACATAATTTGCCACTCATACTTCTTTGAATCCAGTAAATTCTCTGCATTTCCCCCCAATATCTCTCTCAATAATATCTATGACATAAAAAAAGAAATATTTAGACATTTTTGCATTTAATAGAATGTTTATATAACAGATTCCTATTATTTTTCATCTTAATCACATGACAATATGCATAAACCATAAATTTTTATTTTCTTGTGACCAATATACAGTTGTTGACATGTCAAGCATTTAGCTACACACAACATATTATTGGTCTCACAATTACAATATTTTAGAGCACAATAACAAATCTCAATATTAAGACAAAAAAGGAAGGTAAATTAGAAATAAACTGAGACTGATTACATTTATTTAAAGAAAAAGTACCCCTCACTTGAATAGCATTATTTCTTCATCCTTCAGAATAATTCTCTAAAATATTTTTAAAATCCCCTGTTCTTTTATTCACAAACACGGTCTCATCACTTATATCATTTACTAATGGGTCCCCTTCTGAAATTCGCTAAATGTTCCTAGTAATATCCTTTATGGCTGGTGTACCAAGAATATAATTCAAAATTAAATCATATCAAACCTGGAAGTATTCTCTCCTATAAAGCACATTCTGTAATAGGTTTGTATAAATCTGACTTATGAGAAATTACTCCTTTGCTATATTATCCAGTAAGGGAACAGGATATCCCCTTTGTTTGAACTTCACTTTTAAAATATTCAATACCTGCAAAAATTAATCCTCCATGCTATAAAGCCTACTTAGTTTTATCATCTAACCTTTTTTCTACATTGCTCTTTAAGCCACTGGTATGTTTGCTATTAAAATATAAGGGACTATCACTTGACAAGACCTCCTTAGTTAAAGATGTAACAATCTGCTCATTCTCTGACTGATTACTCAACTTGTTATACAAAAAATAACATTCTATTTCTGCAATTCATAGTGAACCTTAAAAAATGATGGTCTTCTTCATATAGTCATTGCTCATATTTAATAACTCAATAATACCTGGCCACATCACCAGAATATTGTCAATAAAATGTAAAAATTAATATATTTCCACAGTGTCATAAAACAATATTGGCATAGCTGGGTGGCAGTGCTAGTCCCATAGCCATTCTTTGAATCTGTTGGAAATATTCTTTATAAAATATAAACTATATGTGTTTTAACACTAATTCCAATAAAAACACACACAAACTGTAATCCTATTTCTGAAAACATGCTTGTTTCCACTAAATATTCCTTAAAGCAAACCAGACCTAAATCAGTTTTTATAACATTGTATAAACTATAAATGTCAAAAGTGACTAACTAATCTTTGGTTTTCAAAAACAACTTCTTTAAGTCTGATAACACAATCAGTAGAACCCAAAATAAAAGTCATGCCCTGGGATTCATTAACACCTACACTAAGTGTGCACTGTTCTAAGTGAACAGACAATACAAGTGTAACTCACACCTTCTTTCTCCTAATTGTAGTTTTCCTACCAATTTTATTGCAGCTTTAAATACTGAGGGGGATTCATAATGGTTACCATAAAGTATAGACTAAATTTACACTTAGTATAATCTTTCT
The DNA here is from genome assembly GCF_019279795.1 of Protopterus annectens. NCBI lineage: Eukaryota > Metazoa > Chordata > Ceratodontiformes > Protopteridae > Protopterus > Protopterus annectens. The sequence goes on from NC_056739.1 coordinate 1,007,170,110, forward strand.
GAGTGACTAGAAAGCACAAAAAATGTGGTAGGGATGTTCTTGAATATGGATTGTGTACACTTAGTATAGGTGTTTATTGAATCTGGCCCATGACATTTTTAACATGTGATTTTAATTTATTTTCAACAAAAATGGCCAAGAGTTTTATCTTTGAGCTACTCAAAGAAACTATTGGTCTTGGTGGGGGTTCATTTGCATCTTTATGTGGTTTAGGAATACCATATGTCACGGCTAGTCTAGAAAATGTAACTGTGAAAAAAAACTCTTTAACTTAATTTCTATCCAATTTTCCTGAATTAAATAATCAATTAATTAAGAAAAATATCAGAATCCCTATATCCATCATCTATTATGTCTCTATTAACTTTCCTATAAAACTTGGCAATACTCAATAAACATAACAATTTATTGGTGTAAATCAGTGCCCATAATAACAACAGATCCACCTCTGTCTGCCTTCATTAGTCTCATCAAATTTTCCCTAGATAAAATCAACAGTGCTGTTTTTTTCTAAGTTAGTCAAATTATAAAAAAGATGTTGTTACACTGTTTCAGTAAAACATTCCTAATATCCCTTTTGCAACATTTTTCAAAACATTCTATAACATTATTGATAAGTAGACTGTAGTTACTCACTATGGTCAGGCTATCTGTAATCCTGCCAGACTCGATCTTACTGTTGTTAAAATATCGTACTAAATTTACCTTTCTGGTAAATATCTTTACATCAGTAATAGTGTCAACAATTGTGGCCCTTCTTGATGGAATTAACCTGAAATCACATTGTAAAAATTTATTTTCAAAGTCATTCAAGTCTATATTAGAAATATTAACAATCTTAATGTTACCAGTACTTAGTATTTTATTTACAAATATATCTTAATTCTCTGGTGTTTCCCATTTCATAGTCCCTTTTTTGGAAACCTTTCCATTGTAATTGTAATTGACCAGCGAGAGAACCATACTTTCTCTGGCACCTACCAGGAGTTCACTCTTCTCCGTTTGTTGAAAATCCAGACTTCTGTTGCCTCATATGGATATATGCCAAAATATTTGATTGGTGGTTTAATTCCCAACTCTGCAGATGTAAAAAGCTTGTGGGACCTAACCTCTGGAAGGTACTCTGTCTCCTGGGACCCCTCAAACAAGGGAAACCATTCATCTTTTTCCTTACTGTCCAATGGCCCATTCTGAAGTTTTCTCTTCCACCTGTCCATTTCCTCCATTGACAGAAGAACTCTTCATCTGTTTTCTTGGGTTGGTGTCCTAAAAAAACTTCCAGTGGAGATCTGATGTTCTTACAGTTGAACCATCCCAGGAAACATATGCACGCTTGTGGATTGGTTCATCCTATAATTATTATAGTCTCTAACCATTTTTTGTAACTGACAAAAGTGGCTTGTTCCTTTTTAAGCCATTAAGACATTCATTTTTTCATGAAAAATTGCCAGTCAGAGATTTACATAAACCTGCTAATCTTTCTCCTTACGTTTCATTAATAAGTGGAGCAAACTTAAATCTGCTTTTCCAAGATGCCAGCCCACTCAGATTAATGATCACTGTTCACATGAATGTCCATTAAAGTCTTATTTATTGTAAGACCTTTCAACACTCTCTTACAATGGAGACTATTCTGAAAATACCAGAATTTCCAGGCACATCACATGTATTTTAAATTCTCCTTTTCTAAGCTTAGCCAAGTTTTCCTGAAAGACTAATTATGTCCTGTATCCAAGTAAGACATTGAGGACCATGCATTTATAAGCTGCCTCTGTCCATAAGGGACATGGGTGATACGCCCAGTGTAAATTTCCTATTTCTCATCCATCTGGTTTAGGTTGTGCTTAAACTAGGTTATAGAAAATCTCAGCTTTACATGGATTGGAAGCCTATTCCATAGGAGGAACAGTCTCTGGGACATATATCTGTCTCTCCAGCATGCTCTGTTTAAGTATTCTGTCCCTTAGAGCTTGTATTGCTGGTACTGTTTGACTTGTGAATATGCAGGAGATTCGTAAATGTGGGGTTTGCAGATAACTTATAAGCCAGGCATAGATAACCCTGCAGCAGTCTATAGGAGCTATAAATCTTCAGCAAACTTGGAGACTGAATAGAAGGAAAGGGCTTTAAGGTGCTCTGCCTAAGACAGGTTTGTTATGCCTTGTTTTCTTTATGGAAGAAGCCTCTGAGGTTGCTCTAGTCACTGCATATACCTTGTCAGGTACATACCTAAGGGAGCATTGTATTTATGATAGGTTCAATAAGAATGTAGAGTACAATAACCCCTTTGGACCTAGATGCCATGCCCTTACTTATAAATCACACAACATAAAAGGATTTCCACACCACTGTGGCTACATGGTGGTCGAAGGTAAGGTTACTGTCTATGTGCTTACCCAGAACCCTGACCACTGGGTCAGTTCTTTGAAGTGTATTATCAAAATGGTTTTAGTTGGGTAGTTGACTTTCCAAAGGATGCAATTATGCATTTCTTAGCAGTGAGTTTAACACCATGGCTTTGGCACCATTTGTTAGTCAGAGATAGTCCTTCTTGAAGAAAGCTAATGTCTGCAGAGGAGTTGATGATAACTCCCAGGATACAATCATTTCTAAACTTAGTCAGCCATAAATCTTCAGCATTCACTTCCATTTCAAAGAAATTGATACTAAAAAGAAGTGGGACCATTACCAAGTTCTGGGGGACTCTGCTAGTGACTGGCCTTTTAGTGGAGTAAACTTATCTATTTTGACGTCCTGGGACCTATCAGTGAGCCAGTACTCTATTCAGTGGGTGATAAATGGGTTTATACCTAAATTAATGAGCTTGTCTATAATGCCTGAGTAGGTTATTATATCAAAAGCCTTGGCCAAGTCAAGGTAAGCTGTGTGCACAGTCTTATATTATCCAGTGCTTAGGTGACCCTCCCAAAAAAGTCCATCAGACTTAATATGCATGACCTTCATTTAACAAAGCCAAACTGTAATGGGTCCAGTGTTTTCAAGTTATCTATGTCCTCATTTATCATGTCCATGATGATTCTTTCCTTGGCCTTACATTTGAGTCTGATCAGACTTATGTAGTTTCCCAGGTCAGTGGTTGGAACTCCCTCTGTGAAAGGGATGAGTACAGTCATCTTCCATACCTTGTGCACAAATTTTGACTGTAGGCTACAGTTGAAAAGTGATTCAAATGGGTCAGATGGATCATGTTTCATGCTATTTATTAAACATCCTGTGATGTTATCAAGTCCAATGGATGCATTGTTTTTGGCCTTGGAATGTGCATTGATGACTGTTCTCAAGTGATGGTTGGGGGATTGTGGTATGTGGTATTTCCATTAGACTATCGGGTGGAGGGATGGTGGAAAAATTTGAGCTAAATCTGTCAGCCAAAAGGTTGGCACTGACCTCAGGTTTAGTGTGGGGATGTCATGTACAACAAGGTCTACTCATCATTGCTTATTTCCCTTGACGTTACACACAAAGCTAAAGAAAGCTTTGCAGTTGTCCTTTGCCTGAGAAGCTATTTTTTTCTTCAAATTTAACCTGTGAAATATTAATTACCCTCTTAGCTGCCTGTTTAGATTGGTCAGGGGGCTTTCAATATGCATGTATGTATGGCTTGATTCCTCCTATGCTTGGTACCAAATTTTTTTTTCTTTTGTTGTAAAAGTAAATGATGCTGTGATTCCACAAGGGTGCTTCGTCTTTTGAGTTTGACTTATTTTTAATATGAGTGGGTACAGCTCACTCTATACAGCTATCAATATGGCTGTACCGAGATTTTGTAAATATCTCAGCATATGCTATGTTGCTTACTGGGTTTTGGTCTGCTTGGAATTTAGCCAAGGTGTTGCTTAATAGAGAGAGGTTAGGCTTGGAATAGTTCCTAAATGTTTTAGGTTTTGCTGGATCATAATTATTATTTCAAGCAATACTATCAGATCTGACAGTACATTGGGTGAGGATCATTGTCCCTCCTCATATTTGTGAGTACAAGGTCAAGGCTGTTTGTACCACTGGTGGGAGAATAGACTAACTTCTCCAGGATATTGGTATTAACAATGTTTAGGAATTGCTGGGCTTGCACATTAGAAGTGGTGCAGGATTCCCAATCTATAAAGGTGTAGTTGAGATTCCCCATGAATATCATGTTGGTTTGAATGGTGAGGGACTCTAGTGCATTGAAATATGTAGTGTGAGTTTCCTAGGATATGGAAGGGATCTATAGGTTACAAGGATATAGTATAAGGTACTGTTTGTGGTGAGTTGCACATGTATGAGCTCCAGTGGATCATACATTTTATCCAGTCTGATGTGAGGCTTATTTTAATGTAGACAGAGACTCCTCCACCTTTATTTTGCTTGTGTGCAATAGCTGGTCTAAAGGTATGCAAAGCATAACCTTGCATTGCTGTGGTACTGTCCACAACTTTAAAACATGTTTCCATTACTACAGAGTTGTCTACACTCTCCAGGGACAGGAAGGCTTTCAGGGAGTGGAGTTTCTTGTTAAGACTTCTACAACTGAGCAGTACCACCTTCAGATATTCCTTTATAGGTGCTGCTAAGTTTGGGGGTATCAGTTTTGAATTGGCTATAAGAGGCTTCATGAGTGTGAAAAAAGGCTAATATCTGAAAGCCTAGAGTGCAATAGTGCAGACCATTCCTGGCAAAGTAGCATTTTCTATTAATCATGACCACCATCTAGAGTTTCTAATATTGTACTGTCTTAGACTGACACCAGAAGCTAAGCCAGTTGTTAAAATCAATCATTTTCTGTTGGTAATGTGTCATAAACCTTGGAAAAGGTAGTATTTGCTCAGTGCTAAGCTCATATCTGCCTGAGACACAATCAGCAAACTAGATCATGTCTCACTTCATATAGTCAAGGGAGGTATGCCTCATGTCATTAATATCCATGTGGATGACAGGGTCATACTGATGCCTGTGGTTCAATGACCTAAGTGTCTGTAAGACTTGAAGGATCCTTGTCCCAGAAATGCAGCTAACAGTGACTCTCTCCTCTCTATTACATGCCTCGCTAAAGAATCACCAATGACCAGGAAATTTGGCTGTGTGCTGGTTTGCCTTAAGGGTTTAGCAGTAGAGGCATTGGATACAGTATTACTATGTGTAGCTGTGTGTGGTGTTTATGTCATGGCTGAGGACCCTTATGTTTTAGGGAAGGTTACCTGCAAGTGCTTCAGCATAAGTAGTTTTATGTGTAGATTCATTACCATGTACAGTAGGTGTGGTGCAAATTTCACTGACAACCTCTATTGGACTAGTTTTGGTTCTATGAGGAAGTCTTGCCTCCAGCATTTAAGTGCATTTACATCTCTTCAATACTTTGTTTTATTAAGAATAAGTGGGTTGTCAGTGTGCATGAGGCAATTACTATAATGCCTCAGAATACCCATCCCAATCAGACTGGCCACAGAGACAGTTGAGAAGTGCATATCCATGGCTACTGATACACTAGGGAGGAATGAGTGAAATTTAGACACTGAATATGTCAATAATACAAGGAACTTAATGAACAATGCTCAGCTATGCACAAAATAATGCACTAGTAGTTAAAAAATCTTTCTATATAGTAATGGTATTGTAAGGGAAACTTACATTGCAACAGATGAAAGTCTAGACAGATTACAAGGGGGAATTTTGCTGTGAGATATCTGACTATACAGATCACTGCTAGGCACCATGACATAAAGAGCAGCAGTTTTAACTAAATATTGTAAAAGGTGTGAAACAGTGCAGGCATTCAACACAGAAACTCTCTTCTCAAGTTGTGTGGTCACCAAACACTGTCAAATGCCTCAGGTAAAGACATTCAGTTTTTCTAGACAAGCTAACACTCTAGCCAATCAAATAAAGGCACAATAAGACTTGAAACTTACAGCAGCAATTGATGGAGGCTATCCTCTCCTCACACAAGAGTGTAGACCACAAACCTTCTTAATGTAACATATCTGGTTTGTAGCCCACGTGCTTAAACCAGAACTAATATATGTTTAGAATAACAGACACAATAAGCCTTTAACCAGCAATTCCCACTTCAGAAGGATTTAGGCTATCCGCTCCTGTTTCAAGATTGTAGACCACAAACTTTCCTTATGTAAAATAACTGGTTTTGAGCCCAAGTGTCCTCAAATGTATAGGTATCACTATTTCCACTACTTTGAATGCAACAAACCAGCAGCAGTAATATATCTGTAAGAAACCTTTCTTTACATTTGGAGATTTGGGAGCTTGAGGGGAAAACTACTGAATCCAAATTCGCACCATTGTCCCATACACCCCCTGTCTGTGGAACATCCATTGATTTTCCATTTTTTATTCTTAACTACCATTCCATCAATTTCAATGCCATTACCTTTATCAGTATAATGAAATGTGAGCCAGGAAAGCAATATTTCTGAGGGGAGAATATTATTAATTCCTCACAATGGACACTCATGTGAATTGGAAGATTCAGGTTGCTCTTTAATAATATCTGTCCCCTTTGTCCACTTGTTCAAAAGTGCATACTCTGGTTTCTTTGAGCTCAGCACTTGTTCAGAACTTCTTGTAAGCACTAAATAAGCTATAAATTAGTACAGCACTCAACTTTCCTCACTTGTCTCAAGGAAAACAGTTTTTAGTACTTAATAAATAAGCACCTATCCAGGCATGTCTAAGGGTCAGCTCCTGGTGTTTTCTCCTGTCTACCTGATGAATCCTGACATCTTGGGGCAATGCAGCAATTGCCTCATGTACACAGACAACACTCTCCTCCTACAACCAAACACTACAACCTTTGAGAGATGCACTTATACAGCCAAACTAGAAGCAATGCTCTCTTCACCCAAGAGTGGACTAAACAGTTAAGAGGAGAAGGTAAGCACATGCCCCACACCACACTCATCATATAGTCCTCAAAACCTACACCACCAAAGCACACACATAGAAATGCAAAACACACACCTACATTCATGGAGGCTCTCAATAAAAATCTGCTCAAGCAAAAGAGACCTCCAAAGCAGAAATGCAAGCAGCCTCCACCCTCAACACAACCCAAATGACACATAGCCCACAAACTCAGTGTGTCACTTAACCACACCCCATAAGGCATGACAATGTACCCAACACACTAGTCATAGGTGACTCTATTGTCATACGCACTGATGTTCCACTCACCAGGCTAAACAAGGAGAAAGTTACTGTCAGCTGCCTGTCGAGTGCCGGGATCCACAACATAATGTACACACTCAGTTCACTAAAAAGCAAGTACAAATATGACTCTGTCATTGTCCATGCTGGTGTGAATGACCTGAGACGTACCTCCCTGGACTACATGAAAAGAGATATGGAAGAGATCTCCGATCTTGTAGCCCAGGCAGGTATGACCCTAGCCTGGAGTGGCATCCTGCCCTCACCCAAAATGATACCACAGTACAAGGACAAAATGATTGACTTCAACAATTGGCTAAGCTTCTGGTGTTATTCTAAGGGAATCCAGTATCTGTCTGCCTAGGATGACATGATCGACAGACCACCTGGCTTTGCCAGAGATGGCTTGCACCTGTTGCCCCTGGGATTCCAGATACTGGCTAACACTCTTGCCACCCATATAGTGCCTTTTTAGGCAAAGTTCAAATGACAAATTCAAAACCATAACAGGTACAAGCAAACAAAATCTGAGGGTAATGCTACTCAGTGCTAGAAGTCTAAACCTCAAAATGCACAAGAGCCACTCCTTAAAATGGAGAACATTGACATCTGTGCAGTGACAGAGAGCACCCCTGCATTACCAGGCTATAATTCATACCACACATTTCGGCCACCTAACCTGGACCGAAACCCTAAAGGCAGAGGCGTGTCCATATTCATTAGGGATATCCACACCTCCAGGCTAGTTGCGCAGCATAATGCCTCCAAGATTATCCAAGTGCAACTAACTCTGGGCAAGAACGCAATCCAAATTGTAGCTTGATATAGATCCCCCACCATGCCCCAGGATTCCCACTCCTCATTTATTGATACACTGGAAACATTAGGGTGCAACCCAATACCCTAATAATGGGAGATTTCAACTACCCCACCACTAACTGGGAAAACTACTCATGTACCAACTCTTTTGCTCAACATTTTCTGAAATTCATAAATTCCAATGCCTTGGATCAACGTATCCACACCCCCACCAGGGCCAGCAATATCATAGACCTGGTCATTACCAACATGAGTGACCGGTGTTCCACACCAGAGGCCAATTCCTTGTTAGTCAGATCCGAACACAAGCTAATCACCCTAGACATCCACATCCTGCCCCCACCCCTCATTAGGGGAAATCACCATAAAATATTTCTCCAAACCCAACTTCACACTTCTCAAGACAGAAGTGGCAAACTTCACGACACCAATGCAGATGGACAATAGAGGTACAACTGTTGAATCCTACACAAATGCACTTTATAAGCACTTACACAAGTGCATGGCTCTTGCTATCCCTAACAGAACCAACATGCTATCCTCCAAAAAAAGGAAGCCAATCTGGTGGTCCCCTGCCATAAACAAACTCTACAACAGAAGAAAGAAACAGTTGCAAAAAAGAGTAAAATCTCATGATTGGAGGCAGTCCCTGGTCAGTCTCAGTAAAAAGCTGTGATCCCTCATAAAATGCTCCAAAGCTAGTTATGAAAACAAAATTGCCACTGATTCTAAAGACAACCACAAAGCATTTTATAGCTATGTCAAGAACCTCAGTGGCAACAATCAGATCTGCTCTGAGTTACAGCACAATGGCACTAAATATACAGAACCAACTGATATTGCCAACATCCTGGCAGAGAAGTTCAGTGCTAACTTTACCCCCCTCTCACCCCCTAAAGGGCCCATCTCTATACCTGAAGAAAGCAAAGTTTCTGTAATCACGGCTGCACAGGTAAAAACCACACTCTCCAAAGCCAAGAACACAGCATCCATGGGACCTGACAACATCCCAGGCTGCGTTCTACATGAACTACAGAAAGCACTGTCACCCCACCTTAGTACCATGTTCAGTCATAGCCTTACCTCAGGATTTGTGCCCACTGAATGGCGGACAGTGAAGGTTATTCCACTCCACAAAGGAGGAGCCAACACGGACTCCGGAAAATACCGCCCCATTAGCCTGATGAGCCTAGTCTGAAAGGCCATGGAACATATCATCATGGAACGTATAAACAAAGACATTGGTAATCTCCAAACTCTGGACCCCACTCAGTTTGGGTTTGTAAAAGGCAGATCATGTCTCCTAAACCTGATAGGCTTCTCTGAAGAAGTCACCAAAGCCGTAGACGAGGGTAAGGTAGTTCACACAGCCTATCTAGCTCTCGCCAAGGCTTTCAACACCATCCCTCACTCTGGAATTACAGATAAACTCATTAAACTAGGTGTAAATCCCTATGTCACAAGATGGGTTGCCAACTGGCTCACTGATAGAACTCACACTGTGAAAGTAGTAGACTCCAAATCTGACTTCAGACCAGTGACAAGTGGAGTACCACAGGGTTCAGTCCTGTGTCCTCTACTGTTTGGTATCTACTTCTCTGAAGTACAGACTAACACAGAAGGTCTTTGGCTAACAAAGTTCACAGATGGCTGCAAACTAGGAGCCATAATCGAAACTCCTAATGATGTGTACATCCTACAAAAGGGCCTCACTGGGACAGATGCCTGGTGTCAAAGCCATGACCTCAAGCTCATTGCCAAAAAGTGCATTGTCATCCCCTTTGGTAAAGTCTCTGTACCCATGAACAACACATAGGCGGTAATCTACTTAACACCAAAAGTATGATAAAAGACCTTGTGACACAGGTGGACAGTAGTCTCTGTTTTGATAATCACATCACCACAGTAGTCAGGAAATCCTTCTACGTGGCACACGTCATCACAAAAGGTTTCTCATCCAGAAAAAAAAGAGGTCATCTTTCCCCACTACTCATCACTCATTAGACCCATATAATTCCTCTTTTGGTATGTACCTCACAAGACATCTTCAAAAACTGGAAAGGCAGCAGAAATACCTCACAAAGAGGATTACTGGCCTCAAACAGATGCACTACACAGACTGTCTCAAAAAACTCCAGCTTTACTCCATTGCATATCGCCTACTCAGAGGTGATCTCTGCCTAACATACAAAGCTATGTCAAGCCCAGAGCTGTTGGACATGCTCCACTTAAAGAAATCCCAATCCCTCCAAGCTACATGCTCTAGGGACATAAACCTTGTCACCACAATAAAGAGAACATGCTGGAGGGATAGATTCCTGTCCCATAGACTTCCCATACTCTGGAACAAACTACTTATTTATATCAAACAAATCTCCTCATTAGCACTCTTCAAGAAAAATCTTGATGATTGGATGGGAAATAGGAAATTGACTCCGGAGATCACTTCTGTGGCTCTGCTCGACAGGGGCACAGAAAAATAATTTTCTTGGGTAACAAAAGCCAGGGTACCTTTTTGGCTAGGCTTATATAGGCCCTAAGGCCAATAGCCTAGTACCTACCTATGAACCTATGAAAAGCTTTTCCTGTCTCCCAGTGTTTCATGGTACTTTTGATTCTATTTACATTTTAAAAATTAGTGGCACCCTAGTACCACTAATGAGCATCAACCCATACATTATTTTTAAGAAGAGCAGAAATATGAAAAAAACATTTGGAGGGTAACCATCATGTGGATGAAACTGGTTCTGAAGGTAAGACTGAGAAATGTGGTCACTGTAAGTGATATCCTTATATTACTTATCAGGAAAAGGGAGACTTTATGAAGGTGTTGAATGTGCAAATTTAACTGTGTCGCTATGAGGGTGGTTTATTTGGCATGTTTTGAAACTTGTCATTCATTCTATATAAAGAAGATGGAAAATGCATTAAGTAAAAGGATTTACCAACAGACATATTTTATTAAGAGAAAATATGATAAAAGTACTTTGAAACAGCATTCAGCTATATGTGAACATTTTAAAGGTTTTTCATTTTTGATATTAGAGGAAATTGAGGTCCTATTATGAGGGGGTGATTGGAGAAACAACTTGGAATGCTGTGTGATCATATGGCAATTATTGGCCAATGCAACCACACCTGTGGGTCTCAATGACAGTATTTCATTGGCAAGTATATTGAGATGCAGGGCATTACAGGTGAATTAATTGTCATTGACATGTACTTCTATGATGAGTTTCCATTGTTTCATTGTGTTTGTTTAACATTGACAAGTAAAGAGTGTGATTTTTTTAAATTTGTTGTTCTATGCATTTTTATTTAATAATGTACAAGTCAGTGTTACTTTAAGAATGTTTGTCTTCTGATTGTATCTTTATATGTTGTTTGAATACAGCTTGGTTCTGATGATGTGTTTTATTTGTTACCAGAAAGCACTGAGCCAACTTTTGTTTTTGTTATTATTCTCAGTGCTTTAATAAATTATTTACAGTTTACAAATTTTGGCAGTGCATTTCATTTGGACTGGTTTAGAGTATTATCTCTAGTCACATTGGTTTGCTGTGTTTTTTAGTTTTTTACATCTATTTCAACATCGTTTTCTCCCACGAGGCAGGTTTTGTGTTTTGGTGTTGATAATTGTCACACCAAAGGACTACAACCTGTCATGCTTGGACAGTGTGTATGGATGTCTGTTGGCCCCACCATGAGAACAGCCAATGTTCTGCTCAGTCTGCCTACTTAATGTGTACTGCAACTAATTAAGATATACCTGGTTTTCCTGGTTTTAAAGCCAGATTGCAATATTGTATGTCTGCAACATGGTAATAGTCATGGCTTTTAAGTTACTCAGCTGCTCACCATAGTCATGCTTAAGCATAATGTTATACACCCTGTGCTTGCCTGTGCAGAAAGACCATGCATCTTTAACCCTGGTCCACATTAATGATCATGTGACCTGTGTTGCCATAGGCGTGCTATTATACTGCTCACTTATACATGAAACATATTGTGCTTGATGTGTGACATCTCTCCAGTGATTTTTCCCTCCTGGACTTAACCTAGAAAGTGGATATGGCCTGTGCAACTTATGAGTGTTGCAGGGTGCCTGCATGATGTAACAGAGTCCCTGTAAAATCTCTCTACACCTTTTGCATGCACAGCACAAAGAGCACTTATTGGAGGGCAGCTATGAAAGGTCTATATATAAGGATGATGCCTGGCTGATGAGAGATGTTACAGCTGTCATCCATTATGGTGAGAAATGCCAGCACATATATGGTGATCTGAGAAGGCACCACCCACACTTTCTACATCATACTGAAGAGGAGGTTAGGGAGAAACAACTAAAGTGTAACAGTAAGTTTTAATTTCTTCTAAGTCATACAATAGTAGTAGACCTTAAAGTAGAGATACAGACTGATTGAGACATCTATTATTATGCTGTACTCATTATTTAGTTATTTATTTTTTTAGTAGTGGATGAAGTGAATGCACAGAATTTTCTTACTTAGAGGAGGCTGGCCAGACTCTACAGGCATTAGGGTAAATATATAGTACACCTGACAAACCTGTATCTCTGTTTCACCTGTTTACAACAATTCCCAGATTTGCATTAGTAGTGTAATATCCCATACGTCTTTGCAGCTTATGGGATGCTACATGGCTTTAAATACATTTGTAACTGCCTGCTACCCTTATCTGTGCCATTTTTTGTGACACCTCCGTCTGCATGCCATCTGTAATGACCCTGAGTGTACCACTTCAATAAGGCTGTTTCTCCATTTGTAGATTTTTTTTTTATTGTTAATTGCCTCACAGGTACTGGGTTTCCACTGCATAGGTTTTCATCCCTTTGTCAGCCTGCCACTTCTTAATGCATTTCTACTCATGCCACTGTCCTGCACCATACCAATTAATCCAGAAACAGCATGAGTATATAAACCATAATGAAGCTGTGTACTACTACAATGAGGCTTATTTTCCATTCAGACTCTTACAGTAGTAATTAGTAGTTCACTCTCTATTTGTATTGCTACTTTGCAACACATTATTTGTGGCACCATGCCAGTTTGTGTCACACATAGCTGCAGCTGCCACACTATATATGACAACTGCACATTCTTTTATTTTCTGCAGTGCAGGACATTTTACGTACTTGATTTGATTATTCCTTCCTTGTTTTAGTGCCCACTGCACACCTACTGGTTACTATCCGTAACAAATAGGGATAGTAAATAATAAAACATAAAACAAATAATAAACAACTGCTTATCATCTATAAATTACAAAGGGCTGTTGGGGTCTGTTTCTGTTTTAATAATGCCAATAGAACTTGCAATCAAATTCCTATATCAATCAGGTCTATCACACACCTTCATTTTTCAAACCATTACTAAAAGGTTTCCTCTCTGCCTCCTGGTGTTCTCCCTGCTCCTCATCTGGGACATAGCTCTCTAACACTCTTCATCACCTTTCTTATACCTCTCTTTAAAGAACCTGCTTATCACCTTCTAATACCTTGTACTTCTTAAGCTACTATACATATTTCTAATTAGCACAGCCAAATTACTGTTCCATCAGTGCTTCTCTGTTAACACTCAGATTTGCTTATTTCCTCTAATACCTCACTCTATTGTATTTCTTAAATTACTCCTACCTATCGTATACACTACTCTTCTGTCTATAAAGTCTCAGAAAAGAGCTTGTAAATTTAATGTTTGTGAATATCAATTAAAATTTTATTATTCTGATTATTATGCTATGTATTCACTGAAACTATGTTATAAAATGTGTGATTGTAAATAATGATTGCATTTAATGATAACTTAGAGTTTTCCTCTCTGGCCTCCCCTGAAAAAGGGCACCCATGCCCAATCGGACTTTCCTGGTAAACAAATGCTACTAAATAAATTAATAGTTGTGCAAGAGTCTTAAATACCAGTCACAAGGGCATAGCCAGTCATATCCCTCAGGATGTCCTCTGTCTTATCATACATGTTCACCAGCCATTTATATAAACATTGCTTTAACTGTCTTTCTCTCACCAGGGCCTGACATAGGAAAGAGTACCACATTATACTGACCATTGCTGTTTCTACCCTGTTCTCCTTCACTCTGTCAAAGTCTTCTTTTTATTATGCTTCAATGTTTTTTTTTATTATCATTATTTTTGTCTCCTTTGATTTACACTATTTTTTTCTTCCGCAGCATCAGGTGTGGAGCGGGATGTAGTGCAGCACCTGCAGGCTGCACATTGCAATGACCACCCCAACACCTGCTGGAGAAGGGAGATGTCCAGAGAGAAGAATATTAGCAAAGTCAGCAGTAGGAACCAAACAAAGGCTGCACAATCCACTGCAGTGGTTTCTAATGCAGCTGCTCTGTAAACAGGAACATGGAAAACCAGAAAGACTATATTGTTGTGTGATTGATTTGACCTCAGACAAGCACTGCTTATAGTTGTGTGCATTGCCACTATTAGAGGTACCAGTTCATTAGGCATCACCAATTGTACACTTAGGATAAGAACCCTTTTTGTGTGTGTTTGGAAAATGAAGCAGGTGACTTTATGATGCAAGTTGCTAAGCTTTCACATTAGGTACACAGAGTGAAGTACAACATGCACTATACTGGAGTGATTGCTAAACAGAATGTTTTCCTGCAGTTGCACACTATTGCCATTATTGTGATGATCATACGTATACCATGACATTTCTTAGGCAGATTTATTTCACTGATAACAGTTTTTTTTGAGATAGAGGATGGACTATGTAGCTGGATCTAATAACTAAACAAAGAACATTGTCATCACTTGTCAAATGTGACTATGTTTTGTGGATTTAAAGGGACAGTTTGGTTTAACAAATGTTTATGAGTCCTGCAAGGGCAAGAGTGTAGGAAATGTAACAGAAAGGAATTTGGGGATGGATGATGTTGAAACTTAGGAGAAACTACTGTGGAATCAAGAGAGGGTGATAGTTCATTAACTACATGAGGATAATGAGAATTTTTTGGGGCCAAGAAAAGATTTTGCAGGAAGTTCAGCCCCTACTATGTCCATGTATGCTTAGAATGTACCTGACAATGTCCACGTATGCTTTGAATGTACCTGACAATGTCCACGTATGCTTTGAATGTACCTGACAATGTCCACGTATGCTTTGAATGTACCTCACAATGTCCACGTATGCTTTGAATGTACCTGACAGTGTCCACGTATGCTTTGAATGTACCTGACAATGTCCACGTATGCTTTGAATGTACCTGACAATGCTGATATACAGGAGGAGGAAGAAACATCCTTACAAAAGGAAGATTCTGCTGCGTGGGACGTCTTACAAATATAGGAGGAATGGCTAATAATAGAAACTAGAAGATGAAAATATTTGATAAGCAGAAGCCACACAGTGGCTGGTGAAGGTAAGCAATCATTATTAAGGCTTCTAGTAGGTGTTTTTGCTTTACTGTCTTGGTTAAGGCAACAAACCTTTCATATGTTTGTTCTATTAGACATAAGATTTATACCTGTTAAGAAGAGGCATAAGCTTAAAACCTTTTATAGGTATTATGAGCTGCCGGATGGGAGGAATGTACAGTAATAGCTGTCTTTATTTAAGAAAGGTTCAGTCATTATGAAAACTATATAACAGTGGTCCACAAAGACTGCTGGTTGCAAATTATAGTTGAGAGTAGGTTACGGCAGACTATGTAGTTTATATACACCAGCCCAAAAACTGTCAAAGAATGAATTATTTCCTTCTTTGCACAAGTTATCTCATGGGTAATGGTGTGATTATTTGTGGTGGGAATGTTAACTGTCCTTTAGATAATGGTAAAAATCAGAAGTCAGAAATAACCAAGTTATGCTTGATGTCATGAATCAGAAGTCAGAAATAACCAAGTTATGCTTGATATCATGAACCAGAAGTCAGAAATAACCAAGTTATGCTTGATGTCATGAATCAGAAGTCAGAAATAACCAGGTTATGCTTGATATCATGAATCAGAAGTCAGAAATAACCAAGTTATCCTTGATATCATGAATCAGAAGTCAGAAATAACCAAGTTATGCTTGATATCATGAATCAGAAGTCAGAAATAACCAAGTTATGCTTGATATGAATCAGAAGTCAGAAATAACCAAGTTATGCTTGATATCATGAATCAGAAGTCAGAAATAACCAAGTTATGCTTGATGTCATGAATCAGAAGTCAGAAATAACCAAGTTATGCTTGATATCATGAATCAGAAGTCAGAAATAACCAAGTTATGCTTGATATCATGAATGAAGCTCATTTACAAGTGGTTCCACAAGAAGAGTGGATATACAGAAGAGAAAATGTAGTTGACCATAACTTGTATAGTACGATTTTAGATGACGTATGTGGATAGCCAGTGTTCATGAAAATGCATGGAGGGAGGTAGGGATAATATGTTTACATGTGTGTATATGTATGGGTTTGGTTCCTTGCAGAAGATAGCTGTGAATTTGGTTTACAGCTGTTCAAGACTGAGCAGTTCCTGTGGCTGGGGAAGATGCATTTACCCCATGTTTGTGTGACCTCAGAGTTGTACATATAATTAGCAGGAGTGTAGAGTGCAGCCCCTACACAAAAAAAAATAATATATATATTTTTTAAATTTTGCATATGCTGAGGCTGTTCCTTTGCCCATGCATACTAGTATGTTGACATCTGCATTTTCTAATGTCATTCTGTCAGCCATTGCGAGGGAATTTCAGTCTTTCTCAAAAAAAAAAAAATATATATATATATATATATATATATATATATATATATATATATATATATATTTGAAAAGACAGTTTTGCATTTATTCACACTGCTAAACCGAAATCTCGAAAATGTACTCACCGCTTAGTTCATAATATTGTAACTGATAACAGTGATGGCCCCATTCACAATGCCAATCTTTTGGAATAAGAAGGTCCATGTTAGTATGTGTTTTGCAAGCCCCCCCTGAATCCCGCCACCCCCTGCAACTTAAATATACCAACTCCGAGATCGCACTACATTGAGGAAAATGGGAAATTCCCCACTAACCACTGTACCTCAATCTCCATTCACTATGCCAAATGCATAATAATGAATGCAACTCTACACTCATTATTATGGTACGTAATCTTGTAGTTTGGCATTGCGAACCTTGAGCACCATGATTTAAACCAAGCAGCAGTCGTACACTATATATATATATATATATATATATATATATATATATATATATATTTATATATATATTGTTTTTTTTATAAATATATATATATGGAGAGAGAGAGATAGAGAAAGATATATATATATATATATATATATATATATATATATATATATATATATATATATATATATATATATATATATAATCTATATATATATATGTACACACACATACAGAGACATGTACAAGTCTCCTGATAAAATGTTGACTACACAAACTATGACATGGTATTAATTATACACTGAGAAACAGCCTAGGCACAAGCAAAAATTTAACTTTAAAAATTAAGAAATAACATCTTTTTAGGGGGCAAGTCTCCTGCATCACTCACGTGGGGGACTGACTCCCCTGGGCTAATCAAAACTACTCACTTCAGGAGCACACAATGTCTGGGAAAGGGCACATTCCCCAACCCTGAGAGCTATTTGGTCTTGCACATCTATTGACCATCTGTTTATCTGCTAAATTGCGCTGACTAAACAAATGTTGGCCATAGATATTGTAGATCAAATTTAATATTATATAAGTAAATATATGTGTGTATGTGTTTGTGTGTGTGTGGAGTTACATATATATAAAACTTCACACACACACACACACACACACACACACACACACACACACACACACACACGCACGCGCACACACACACACACACACACACACACACACACACACACACACACACACACACACACACACACACACACACACGCAGCTAGGTAACCTAAAGATGTTAAGGTTTTACATGTGAACAGGAGCAGAACAGTTAACCAATGACAAGAAAGAAATGAGAACTCAGACTTGATATCTTACATTATTTAAGGCATATTCAAACAATAACATTACCCCACGAGGTTTGAGAGTTAGGACACAAATGTTTGTTAAGGGAGTTGATGAAACTTTGGTAACTCAATGGCAACAAATACAACATTCATCTTCTATGGGTTTCATAGAGATTCTGATAAAATTCTATGAACATAGAATTATATCTTTGACCGGGAGTATAGGGGAATTATGCACTAAATTGCAGGATTATAAAGATCATGATATGAACCAAGAACAAGCGAATTTAATTTCAGGATGTTTGATACAACTAGAACAGGATCTGAAAGCCAGAATGATTAAAAAGTTTCAGAGAGATGTTAGGGACTTTTCCACAGGTAAACCATTTGTATTTAAGAAAACAGTTCAGTTCACTAATAATAAATCAAGCCCATCCCAGCCTAATTTTAAAAGAAAAAGTAAGAGATCTATATTGAAAAATATGAAATCTACATCAGACACCTCAGGGGATGCATTTTCCTCGAATACAGATAATGAAGGAACAGTTTTACACAGCTCCCCGCTTGTCAAAAAAGGTAATGATGGTTTTCCTTTAGGAGATCTAGGCGGGGAGGGAGGAAGCGTAGAGGATACAGGAACAAGTTTGGAAGCCATGTTGGCAGTGTTAATATGCAAATAAATGATTGTTTCAATGTTCACAATATTTCATATTTGGAACTTACACAAACAGGACAGAAATTGTTGAATAAAGGTATGGGTTTTGTCCCCAAATTCACGGTGTCAGAATTTTCTTTTGCACAAGATGTATTAGTTTTTGTCGCAAATGAAATTTAAAATTACGTTTTGAAAATTCTGAGCCATATTTTGAGAATTCACATCATTTTATGTTTAAGACCTCTACTTTTTTACCTTCTATGAACAAAAATGTAGCCATTTTTCAAAATTTGGTGTTGAAAGAGTTACATTTCTCTAATATCAAAAATGTAGAACATTATCAGGATAATATTACCAGGGATGAACGCATGTGCTCAGTACATTTTTTTTTATTTTGACAATGTTTGTTACTTACAACTGAAGGGGACTGCTATGGGAGCATCTTTTTCTCCCATGTATGCTGATTTGTTCATAGGCTATGCTGAACATCATTTAATTTATGACGTCAGTCAAAATTTATTTCTTGGGGAAATTGACATTTGGCATTGCTATTTAGACGATTTTTGGTTAATATGGAGGCCAGATGAGAATTATTTATGTGAGTCTGTTGAGTATCTCAATGAAAATAAATGGGGGATTCAATTTACACTGAATTACCATTGGGAAAGTGTAACCTTTTTAGATGTGGAGGTCAAAGTAACAGAAGATGGTACACTCAGTAGTAATGTTTATAGGAAATACCCACAGTTTAACAATTTGTTATATGCCTCCAGTTGTCATCCTCCACATGTTATTAAAAATATTCCAAAGTTTCAGTTCTTAAGATTAAAAAGAATATGTTCTACTGCATTGAATTATAATCTCCAGGCATGTGATATGGCCCATAGATTTTATGACAGAGGCTATCGCAAATATGATCTTGATTTAGCAAGCAAGATGGTCCATGAAGTTAATAGACTACAGACCCTTTCATATAGAAATAAAAGTTCAAAATCTGATTCATATCTCAGATTCATTATGGAATTTGGGGGAAATACCAGACACTTACAAGATATTATACATAAACATTGAGACATTTTAAATATGGAGGACAGACTTGCCCAGTTTTTGCCACTTAGATGTAGGTCTGGATATAGAAGGAGAAAAAACATGGGGGGTTGGTTTAACCATTACAAAAAGGGTAATCAGGTGTTATACAATAGTTCACAAACTGGACACTGCAGGTTTTGCACCGCGGTCCCTAAACAAAGTTTATTCGCGTCCTTTAATTGTCCTAAAGTATATATTAACATTTTTAAATTGTAGTAGTGATTGGGTGATCTATTTGGTAAATTGTACCTGTCCAGCTTTCTATGTCGGGCAGGCTTCTCGCCCATTTAAATTTAGAATATCAGAACATATGAGTGATATTAAATGTTATAGAAATGCAAATGCTTTATACAAACATCAGGTATTACATCCTTCTGCTACTTATAGAAAGAATATATAAGTCAAATACTTCTTTACAGAATTTACATTCTCTTTGGATTATAAAGAAAGAATGTGGATAATTACACTAGGGGAGTTAATTTTCTCCAGGACTCGAACAATTGTGATTGGACAATTGCATTAATGGGCTGTCTTATATATATAATAATTGTGATACTAATTGCTAGATAGCACTGATGAAGGCTTTATGCTGAAACTGGTATTTGTCACCCTTTGGGTGTCAGTATTTTTGTATTTTCATTTATGAGTATTCAAGCTCACTAAAACTTTCTTATTAAAGGCTTTTGGTGGAACTCAATGCTGGCCTGCTTGGTTTTCTTGATTTACATGTGAGGCATAATAGTTTAAATGGTGATGTTGCAGCTACAGGAAGTTAGCTTCCATGTATTATCCTTTCATGTAAAGGTTATAATCTGAATACAGCATTCATGGAGATTAGTCGTTAGTTATTCATCCAGCATAGCATGTGATATTTATCCTCCATTAACAAGCACAAAGCCATCATATAGACATGCTGACTACTGCACAATTTAGTTGCCCAACAGTATGCACAGGCACTTTATAACCATCCAGAAATCGTCTCTTAACATGGTGGTTGTCACGTTTCTTCTTCTTTGGGATAACACAATCTTCATATCTAGTGGGTTCCCGCCAATGTTCATCCACAGACTTTTGAGATTCCCAAAAGATGAAAATTATTCAAATCATGACACTTGAGGTTGGGAAGTGTTAACTATGTTAAGTGAAATTTAAATTTACTTTAACTTGCCTGCTCTTAAACCTTCATACTGCACAGATAATTTAAAACTGGTCTGGATTGTTATGTCACTAATACAATTGTCCCAGTCCCCTCCTATAATACATGTGACACCATGACATTTTAATCCTTATAACATAGATCAGGGCAGCATACCCTGCTCACACTACCTGAATAAGCAGTGTCCATACCTCCAATCACTTATTCATATCAGTCAAGCAGTATCCTACTGCTCACTTTCTTTCCCTAAACTCATTGCATCAACACCCAACACCAAGAGGAGGAACAGAAGAGGCACAAGCCTGCCCCTCTTCTCCACACAATACCCACCTTTATAACTATGCCAAAGAAAATAAAGCAAAAAGGGAGGGAAGGCTGGTAGCAAGTTCACACCAAAATATGATTCATTTTCCCAGTTACACTCCGATAAAAAACTTAAGTCCCACCCTACATGTACCTCACTTCCTCTAAAGTCCTCTTAGCACGTTAACCCCTCCGTTTCCAAAATCTAATCAAACCTATCTCTATTCCTTAATCTTAATGGCCTTCCCCAACAAACTCCGAACCCCGACTCCCATTTAACTCTCTTCTAACCCTTACCAAAGATGTCTCTTGACAAATTGGTTTGTTCCCAAACCTCATTTAGCATCCCTTTTATTTTCAGTACTAGTCAAACTCTACACTAATTTTCTGTATGAGTTGGCTTTGAGAACTTGTTGTTGTGTCTTTCGGCTTATCCTGGTTAGAGGTCGCCACAGCGGAACTCTGGTCCGCTAATGTTTGGTAGTAGATTTTTATGTGCTGAGTTACCAGCCCTGACGCACAACCTTCAATAAAGGCACGCCCATTCAGGCATGCCTTCACACAGAAGACGCTCTAGCTGAGAATCGAACGGGACAACGTCTTGCTGTGAGGTGACAATGCTACCGCAGCACCACTACCGCGGGTGAGTTAACATCTCTGTTGATGTTGTAATTTTCTTCTTAATCAATGTTATGAAATGTTTGTTAACTCATGTGCATACTGAAAATTAAAATACATCACTGTAAATGTTGTTTGATGTTTTTACAAATGGAGCAAATGAGTACATTTTCAGCATTGGATGTATGCAGAAATTTAAGAAAAAACAGTATTTTTCTTGAATTATATACTTGTTGGCAGCTGCAAAATCTTAAGATGATGGAACCATTCAGAGATATCTTGGCAAATGCAACAAATGTTGCAAAATATGATAGAAAAGAGAAGCACTCCACTGCCTTGGCAGTAAAACTGGTAAATGTACAATTCTTTTTGCATAAATAATAGAAATGAAGAAAATAAAAAATGTATTTAAAGTATGGAACACGGGAAGACACTAAGAGCAGAAAAGATAGTGAGGCAGTCTTGCTTGTATGAAGAGAACAGACTTTTTAGGTTCATAGGTGTTTACTAGGCTAATGACCACACAAGGCCCTTTTTAAGCCTAGCCATGCATCCCAAATCTCTGGCAAGTTCTGCTACCCTTGGTAAGTCTAAGCAAGGGCTTGGGAGATGAAACATTTAAAACAGGGGTCTGGGAGCTTAACCATTTACAGGTTGCCTGTGTCCATTAAAGACATTGGTATCAAACCAGGGATGAATTTCATATTCCCCATTCAACTGTCCAAGTTAGACTTGAATCTGTTTAGGGAAGAACTCTGCTTCACATGGATGGGGAACCTGTTCCAAGAGATAGGACGGTCAGAAGGATGCATACCTTTTTCTCTAGCAGGTCCTATTTATATCACAGTAAGGTTTAAGTCTTTAGAATGGGTAATTCTGGTACTATTTTTTTGCCGATGTGCAGGAGATCCATCGGAGTGGGGTCAGGGGTGGATGACTTCTATAAGGGTACTAGACAGATGAGTTAAGGAATGGGTATTAAAAGAACAGCAAATGATGTAGCTGTCATACTAAAATGCATGGTCAGATTTGATGTTATCAATGGACTTTGATGCTAAAAGGGGAATGTTTAGTTGAGTTAGAAAAACAGGTGAAACTAATGAAGCAGTGGAAACAAATGATGGATGGAAAGGAACACAACTGAAACTGATACCCCACTGTAATCTTAACAGAAGTTTGTTTAAAATATAAGTGACAGAGTTTGTCAGTTTTGATTTTGTATAATGTTTGGTCCCTATTTTATAAACAAGGGTAAATTGTATATAATACCATTATAAACTGATTTAGTATTCTTTATCGGGTAACATGGAAAGTTTTAACTGTCTGCCAAAGTGCCTGCAGTCTGCATTTAGAAACAATCAGGTGTTTCATTTCCATACTAGACAAATGGATTACAACTGTAAATAAAAATAACACAATCACACAGTTTTGTACTTGATTATTATAAAATTAAATTGTTGATAAACACCGAAAAGTAGAATACAACACTGCTTAAAATATGTTGGGTATACAGCCATTTTACTGTATCCCATGATGCATTAATGCTTCTGCTCTGAAATTAGCTGCTTGTAATATACTACTAAAAGATATCAGAATGGCAAAGTAAAGAGGCATAACTCAAGCATTGTATTAATTCCTCAAAATCTTTACTGCAACTTTTACACAATATCCGATTACTTGACACAAATTCCTATACTGGAAATGAGATCAGATGAAGGTGAGCTGCTTTGATTTGCATTACTGATTTACAGGCTTAGAGGACAGTGGTAGCAATACATACTGTATAGGTAAAGTAAGATGACGACAGCCTAATATTCTAGTTCCAAATATTGCAAACAGGAGGTGACTAAAAACTGATCCCTGGGCACACTTTGATGGTTACTAACTGAGAAGGCAAGGCCTAGGTATGACCTAGATAGCTACCAAACTGTATCATGATGATTAATGTTGCATTTTGCCTGGACATATGGCTATGACAATGTATTTTTTGTTAGTGATTATATCAAAAACTTTTGTTATGTCAAGGTTGGTAATAACTAATATCACAGTCTTTGTTTAGCATTATTTGAGGAAGCCATGTTGAGTCTCAATCAGCATGTTATTTTTGTTGAGGTGTTGTTGCACTTAATGGTGAACACATTTTGGTAAATATGGAAGTATAGCAGTGTGTCTTTATTCATTACGATCTATAAAAGCCCCACTTTTACATAATGTTGCCATTGATAATGTCCAAGGTAAGGGCATATAACCTTAGCCTTCTTTAATATGATCTAGAATCTGTAGAAATCTGGCATACAACTAAGTCCATGCTCTATCTTATATATTAGGGGATATATATTCTGAGAAGGGGAATGAAACTTATTACTTAAGAGTCTGAAGGTAGTTATATCTTAGTATCTGTAAGAGCATGCCATTGTTGTTTTTTTTATCTTCTACAACATCTCACAGACAAGGAGGGATGCAAGGACTTTAATCAAACTCTTGTCCCTACATTTTCTTTCCCCATTTTCCGAACACCATTTATACCAAGTTTTGTTAATTATCCGTTTTGTAAAGCAAAGTTATGAGTGACTCATACAGTCAATGTTTCCTTTATTTAAATTTGTTCTGCATAAACCAACGCATTTGTAGAGCCTTACAAAATGAATGCATCGCTCTAAAGGTTATAATTTTCCTTCTTCCTCTTGAAGGCTTACTGGTACAGAGACAAGCATAAAGTAGAGCTGCTTAAATATTTTATTATAGTAACGTTTGATCACAATGTATTTATTACATCACTAATGTAGCAAAAGCTTTTGAAATCATGCCTTTCTAATAGGCCACACATTCTACAGTGCCATGCACCCTCTTATTTATTTATTTATTTATTTATTTATTTATTCATTCACTCATTCATTCATTTTTCTTCCTTTTTTTGTTCTATTACTGTGTGCATATTTTTGCATTGTGTTCATCCACTTTGCATATGAATTTCTTCACACTCTATTAAAAAGCTGTAGAACCCTTTAATATTTCCAGTCAATTTCCAAGTCCACTTAGCAGATCGTGACCTCTTTACTGGCCCAAAGCATAGTTCTGAACCTGTTCTGAACCCTCTTCTGCTTCATCCTTCCTGTCTACCTCAGAGCCTTCATCAGTTTTAGTGTCTTCTAGTGTCTCCTACTGTCCTTGGACTACGTCTTTCTATTGCTGAGACTGGCACAGACCCTGTGGGAATACCAAGGATCATGCCACTGACCGCTTCCACTGGGGAGATTTTTCACTTATGACCTATCTCTTGATACCCTCCCACCCCTGTGTGTTTGCCTATTACATTTGAATGTGACCGCCCTCTATTGACCATGCCTCTTAATATGGAATGCCTAGATGAATACTGCCCTCCCACCTGATGGGCATGCATATCTATTCCTGCCACACATCAGACACCCAATCAGCTAATCAAACACATATCACTTGGGCATCGTTAGGGCTTTACCCCTCTATTCCAAGGCACTGGAAGTATTTCTGAACCTCTTTTTTTGCAACTGATAAACCCAACAAGCACTTGTGTTTTTTTTTGTTTGTTTTTTTTAAACAAGAAACATCTTTATTAAATTATCAAGTATGATACAGGCTATCATAAATTCATATAAATGAAAACAACCATATGGATATAATCCCAGCAGTAAGCATTTTACTTCACAAACCATACTGACATAATCCTAGTCGCAAACATGATATACATCACTTATAATCTACCCAATCACTATCAGTCAAACATTAATAGGTAATTCAAGTCCTGCCTTCTTTCAAACCTCATTTCTCCCCTGTACATATTGTTCCCACAATTCCTATCTTTTCCTATCAAATTTGCTCCTACCCTTTTTTAAAGATCCCAATTCCAGTTGATTTATCTATGTTACTATATTCACTACTTCTAGTACAGTTGGTTTAGACTTTGATTTCTCTTTTCTATAACTTTTTTGGCAACAATCATAATTAGACTCAGTAAAGCCTTACTATGTCTAAGCACTTCAGATTCTGTATCACAGATCAGAAAAATAATTTCCCTAGTTACACCAGTTTGTTCACCCAGTAGTCTGCAGTCTGCCAACTCATTACACTCCCAGAAAATATGTTCCCAATTATCTCTTTCTTCCCCATCACACCTCCAACATTTGTTGTATACCCATGGAAAATTTCTCTGGAGTCTACTTGTGGTATAAAAATATCTATGAAAACATTTCTAAGCAAAAATCCTAGCTCTTCTAGATTTTGTTGCATTTTTGGGAGATATACATATATACCCCCATTGTTTCTTTGTGAATTGTTTATTGACTCTCACTTTTCAATCCTTTCTAACCTCCTCTGATTTTTTTCTTATAGTTATCATGCAATATTTTATATGTTCTACTAATTATTCCTTTTTTAACAGCAGCTTTTGTTCTAGATTCTACTAAAAACTCTACCTCTGCTGGTCTTTCGTTTAGGTTCCCCTTATTGCCTATACTCTGATATCAATCCTTGATAGGGAATGCGATCTCTAACCTTTAGTCCAATAAATTCTTGGCCTCTTCTCATTCTATTACATTTCCTCTTTAGTTATTTGATCCCAATACCTTGATTCCTTTGCCAGTTTTCTTCAATAAACTCTGTATCCCTAATTGCAGTCATCCCTATTGGCAGAATCTCCTTTCTCTATTCCCATGTTCGCTTAGTTCTTAGAATACTTTCTGGTACTTTATGAATATTATATTCTGTATGATTATTGTTATTCTCCTTAAATATTAGGATTAAAAATCCCAGTCTCTCCTTGTTTCTTGAGCTTCCCCCCTGTTTCATCACCACCCCTTTCCATTTTGAATTATAGGCTTCTGCTTGTGCTATGTATAGGAAGCTTAACTGTGTATACCCCTTCAAACTGGGTAATCCCAATCTGCCTTGCTCTATTGGAAGAATCATCTTTTCCCACTTGACTCTTCCCATCTTCCTCTCCCAGATAAAATCCTTCTGATCTTTATTAGTTGCTATCCATGACTTCTTCTCTGGTTGATAAACTATGCCTGATCTATGTATAAGACTAAAGTGATTAAACACATTTTAACTGTTTATATCTTACTATCCATATAACAAAGCTTCCAGTTTTCCAGTTTTTGATTTATCTTTTGTTTAGTCTCTTTCCACATGCCACTTGTTCTGTTTTGCCATGCTGTATCCAGAATCACTTGATCATTTAATAACAAGTGTCTAATTCAGATGTTCATATTTTTATAAAAGGGGTGGGAACATTTACTAATAATCAGTGTATTGCATAAAAATCATGCAGTGTTTGTGGATCTTACTGCTATCCTGTTAACACTTAAATTTATTTTACTTTGCCTGATGTGGACTGAATCATCCCTGTGAAGTGGGCAGTTTATCTCAGTGAGTGGTTCAAAAGAGAAGAAAAGAAAAGAAATGTAAATTTTTATATAAGTCTCCCCCCACAAATACTCCTTTTTCATGCCTATTACTGCTTTCTAGCTAGTCGATTATTTTGCAGTTATTAAACTTGTATCCCAGCATGATTGTGCTCTCATGCCAAATATACTTGCTCTCAAACAAAGAAACCCACTACTTATACCATAAAATAGGTTTAAAGTGTAATTAGTTGTTACCTCATAGTGTATTGATCTTTTCTCAGGTTGCAATTGCAAGGTTAAGTTACGTATGTGTCATTTTGGTGTAGATAATTAGTCACCATATTTATGGAAAGCTGGAACAAATACACAGACACAAATTTCAACATGAATGCTCCAAAACACTCAGACTCAGATGGCCACCAGTCATCTCTATATCCCCGAGACAAGAAAAGTATCCACACACCCCTTAAGAAATATGCATAAGCTGCTGAACTAATTTAGACCAAATAAACATAACATAACTATGGTATCAATAGTAGATGTGACCAAAAGACGACTGTTCAACCACAATGAAATTACTTGTAGAAACTTGCATATACATCCTATATTGCTCTATGTGCACTTGTATTACAGTGGGCTTTATGACCCTCTTTCTTCCCAATGCATTTATCAACACATTCTCTTTTCTCTTACACATTATAATGTGCATGTACTACCACTACATTTATCATATGGCAATACTATATATGCAAAACAGTGTAGTGCCCATAAGAATGGCTGTTGCTCTATAATTCTGAAATGTATAACTACAAATGAAGCAAGCAGTAACTAAGAAGTTTGTGAAGAGAGTATAGTTTGTCAAGAGCATATCAAGGTGCACCTCTGTCTACCACAAAAATATGAAATGTATATGAGGGCAAGGCAAATGTACTTGTCAGTGGTATATCTGAATTTTGCTGACTGGTTGTTTTTCATTATACAAGATGTTGAGAGAAAAATCGCATTACAAAATGATGCTACCATCTGTCACAGACAAAAAAAAAAAAAAGACAGAAAAGCCCACAACAATTTAAACAGACAAGAAACATATTCTATAAATTAAAAAGCTGATGAACGAAGGAAGCAAACAAAAGGCACTAGCCATAACATGCAGATTAACATGCAATTTTTACATTTAAGTTGCTGTCTATCAGGATTTTTGCCAATACACCCAAAAAATCAGGGTCTCTATCAGGAAACCAGGAATTCTTAGCTCATCAACTGGCTTGCAATCATAGCATCAGATATTTTAATTCAATCTGAGTTCCTACCTGTTTCAAAATTATATTTTCCAAGCAGTATACTGTTTCACTTGGAATTGCTAGTTTGAGAACATTTTTTAAGCATCAACTTGGAGGTATAAAATGTCACCATAAGCAGACTATTAATGTAACCAGCACAATCCTCTTCATAATGCTTCCAGTTAAGGTACACAAAGCTGAAAAAGTCTTGACTTTTTCATTTTATACAGAAAATAATGGGGACTGTTTTCATTTGTAGTTGTTTCCTGCTTTCCTCTGCACTCCCTCCGTCCCCCATGTGTCATCTTCCATCTGGCCATCTGCAGCTGTCAATTCTAATTAATCCTAATCTTTGGGTCCCTGGAACAGTTTCCAAGGACTTTAACTAATACTAGAAGCACGCTGGGTAGGAAGGGGATGGGGAAACTGGGAATGGGGCTCCAATAGCATCATATGCTGTTAAGTATATGTTGGATTTCTTTTTTTTTTTTTTTTTTTTTTTTTGTGGAGGTACCATAACTGGTTAGAGCTAGTGATTTCATGTGTTTCACCATATGTGATATCAGTTATAGATCTGACCTGCAATGCCAGCACTTTATGACAAACTGGCTTGCAATCATAGCATGCTTCCCTCCCAATCACCTAAGGTGTGCATAATCACAAACAGAAGTCCCTCCTCTCCCTCCCTCCTGAATGGGACAGCATATCCACTGGTTGACTTCAGTACACATAACACTGTGTACATGAATAAGGCTCTGGATTCAGGAAAAAATATAACTAAACAATTACAGCAAACAGTACACAAAATACAAATTATATTTATTCTTCTTCCTGTCCTCAGCACTTTAGAATGATTAGGTTAGATCACAATATTTATCTGGCATAATAGTTTCATTAAATACACTATTTCTAAAACATGTCCGTATAATTTTAATTTATTTGGAATATGTATATGTTTGATTACCTAGTGCATCAAGCACATTATTTGTTGCTTCTTCATTTGTCAAAATGGGTGGGGCATAGAGTAAAGTAAAGGGTAAGTAAAGGGGTATCTGTAACCAGCTTGTTGCTTATTTGTTGGTTCCATTGTTTGTGTCCTAGCTGCTTCTGTGGTTATCTGCACACATGTCTGTCTTGCCAAAATGTCTGATTTATATCACAATCTAAAGCTGGATCTAGTGGTTCTGTTGCTGTTCATTTTGTGGATGTGCAAACAGTCCATCAGAGCAAGATCTGGGGATGCTTTTTATGCCAGGTACAGACTGCCTCTCAGTAACCTGCAGGAGACAGAGTATACAGATAAGGCTTTAAGGAGATCCATATAGGACAATGTGTTTATACCATGGATTCTCCTGGTAAAGAACCTTTATAGGCATTCCAACTGTTGCATTTGTCTAGTCAGGTATATGCCAAAGGGGTATTATATTCAATAATAGGTCTGATAAGGGTTAAATAAAGTGTTACTATGACTTCCTCAAACATGGATACCATGCCCTTACTAATAAACTGGGTGACATAGAATATTTTCCTTACAACCTTGGTAATATGTTGGTCAAAGACAAAATTACTGCCTGCATATGTTGTCAATTCCCTGACTACTTAGCCAGCTCTTAGGGGTGGGTGTCTTATTGATGAAGTAATTAGCCTTAGGGCAGTTTTCCCATAAGGCACTATAATACATTTCTTACAATTAAGTTTTAGTATGTTACTATGGCACCAATCATTTGTCTGTGTTAGACCCTCATTTAAGATGTTTGTGTCATGGAGGCACTCTGTGATGGCTTCCAATTTACAGTCATTCATGAACTTTGTCAGTCAATAGCCATTGACATTAGCCTTCCCTGTGAGAGGTAGAAACCAAATTAGAGTGGTCCCAGCATGGAGCCCTGAGGCACAGCACTGGTGACCAGTCTCTTAGTAGAGGTGGTATCACCAATCCAGACTTCATGGGACCTGTCTTTGAGCTAGTTGGCAATAAATCCAGCAAGCAAGTCACGTAGGGATTTATGTCTAGTTTGGTGAGTTTGTCAACTATAACCTAGTGGGGTACTGTATCAAATGCCTTAGCTAGTTTCAGGTAAGCGGTAAGTGGTATGCACCATTTTCCCCTCATTAGTTGCCCTGCTGACCTTCTCGGTGAAGTCCACCTGCTTCAGTAGGCATGATCTTCCCTTGACAAAACCAAATTGGGTTGTGTCTAGTGTCTGAAGGTTGCCTGTGTCTTTGTCAATCATTTCCATGATAATTCATTCCATGTCTAGTAGGTCTGCCTTTTCTGGGGTCGGTGATTGTCCACCCTTGTGAAGTGGGATAATAACTGCAGTCCACCATTCTCATGGTACAAAGCCTGTTTCGAGGCTATAGTTGAAAAGTAACTCAAGTAGTCCTAGTAGGTCATGTTTCCAGCTATTTAGGTGGCATCCCAGTATATTGTCAGGGCCCACTGAGGCTGTGTTTTAGCCTTGGTGTCCACTGCCAGGACCTCCTCCCTATTAATAGTTTGGGAAGGGGGGGGTTATGCTAGTAGCTATTTCACAGAGGAAGGTAGGGAGAGTGTGGGTGAAGTTTGAGTTGATTTTATCAGCTAGCAAATTTGTTATGTCTCTCTGTTTAATGAAGGTTGCACTACTATTTTGGAAATAGCCATAGAAGCCCTTGTTGTTGTCTTTGGCTTGAGAGTCTATCTTGACATCATAATTGGCCTTGTTGGACTTAATTAGTCCTCTTCATTTCCTGTGTAGTTTAATTAGAGAACTCCTATCATTATGGGAGATGCTCTTCCTTTTTTAGTAATAACTTTTTTCCTTTTGTTATATACCCTATTAAGGTTAGGATTCCAAAAGTATGGTTTGTTTTTGAAGTTTGTGTTGGGCTTACTTCTAGTAGGTATAGCAACTCTATACAGCCATTTATATAGTTGTTCAGTATCTCTTTGAACAATTCTGCATAGGTTGTTGTTAACTCAGAGTTGGGAGGGACAATGAATTTTGATAAACTGATACTTAATACAGTGTAGCTTGCTTTGTAATAGTTCTTGTTTGTTACAGGATTTGCTGTGATTACCAAACTGATTTTTATTTTGAAGGTGACAGCTTTGTGGTCCATCCTCACCAGTGAGATTGTGACAATGGGAAGAGTGCAGCTCTCTCTCATACTAGTGAGTACCAGGTCCAGCATGTTTGGACTTATGGCGGGTGTGCACAACATCTGGTCAAGGGTATTTGTGTTAATTAAGTCCAGGAATCATTGTACCTATGAGCATGAAACAGTGTATGTTACCTGGTCTATAAAGAGACAGTTAAAGTCAACCATGAAAGGAGTATTTGGTTTAATGTTGAGTGTTTCCAGTAGGTCTAGGTATGAGCTATCAGATTCTAGAGACATAGATGGTGACCTATAGCTTTCTAGGATATGGTATGGGACTTTGTAATAGTTAATTTGCACATGGTTAAATTCCAGGGCATCACCCATTTTAACCAATGCATGGTTATGCTAGTTGCTAATACAGATTGAAACACTATCATCTTTTGTTCCTGTCTGTGTAGCTGATGCTCTAAATGTGTGAAAGGCACTGAAACTTTGCACTGTTGGAGTACTTTCTGCAGATATAAACCGTGCCTTAGTAATGGCACAGATGTCTATATTCCTCAGAGCGATGTGAGCTTGTAGAGTAAGGAGTTTCTTGTTTACAGTCCTAGCACTGAGTAGCAACACCTTTAGGTTTCTTTAGGTTTTATTTGCAATGTAGGCAGGTTTATCAATTTGGCATTGCATAAAAAGGTTGTAAGGGGGTGGATAATTTTTTAGGAAATACTCAGAATCCTAGAGGAGACAGGTGCAGACCATCCATTGCAAAGCATAGTGGTCTGTTAACCATGTCCTCTCAAGCTGAAAAATACTGAATCTCCCTGGAAAGAAAATAAGCCAGTTATTGACACCAGTTATCCATTATTCATACTGTGGCATCACCCTTGGTGAAGGTAGAATCCTAGTCAATGCAAGGCACATACCTGCCTGAGACACATATTCAGAGAGATCAACAATGTCTTTCTTCATATAGTCCAAGGTAGTATGTCTCAGATCATTGATGCCAACATGTACTATAACACAATCGTTTATATGCCTTTGGCATAGTGACATCAGTGTGTGTCTAACATGGCAGATCCTGGTTACAGATTAGCAACTAATGATTATCTTCTACTTGTTGAATCTGGTGAGTGGGTTATCTGTATGTTGTAAATGGAGTCCACTATGACATTAAAGTGTTTGCTTGCTTTATGGACTTTGCTCTTGGGGCTCCATGAGGTTTAGCTATGTTTATGGTGTTTGGCGTTGGTTTTGGTAAAGGCTTTAGAGATTGCAGTGAATAAGCATTGACATTTATAAGCCTTAAACATCCTTGAGGTTTGGGAAGAATAATTTTTGGTGCCTCACCATTCATTGGTATATGTTTGTGGTGGACACTATGCAGGATGTAGTGCATGTGTTCTTGACAACTCTGTTTATATGTGAGATCTTTGCCTCCAGTTAAATTATATATATGTATCTCTCACATACTGTGTTTATTTCTTTAAGAAGGAAATTGTTGTCTGTAAACATGAGACAATTGCTATATAGCTTCATAGGTTGGTACTAGGCTATCGGCCCTAAGGCCTATACAAGCCTAGCCATAACAATTCCCTGGATATTTCTTCCCACACTATTTACTTCTCTGGACCCCTGTCTAGCAGGGCGACTCACGTGATCCCTGGGGTGAAGTTCCTTTCTCCCATCCAATTGTCAAGGTTCCTTTGAAGAGGGTCAAAGAGGCGCTATGCTTAACATGTATGGGCAGTCTATTCCAGAGTTTGGGGGGGTCTCTGGGTCAGGAACCTATCCCTCCAGGCTCCAGCATGTTTTGTTTATTGTGATGACAAGGTTTAGATTCCTGGAGCGTGTGGCACTGAGGGATTGGGATTTCTTTAAGTGTAGCATGTCCAACAGCTCAGGGTTGGACATGGCCTTGTATGTTAAGCAGAGATTGCCTCTATGTAGATGATATGCGACAGAGTATAGCTGGAGTTTTTTAAGGCGGTCAGCATAAGGCATCTGCTGTAGGTCTGTGATTCTTTTAGTGAGGTATTTCTGTGGCCTTTCCAGTTGTTGCAGATGTCTTGAGAGGTACATATCAAATGGGGCATTGTATTTTTTAATGAGCCTAATGAGGGATGAGTACAGTGGGACAATGACCTCCTTTTTTCTGGATGAAAAGCCCTTAGTGCACTAAGTGTACTTGCAAGTGTAATGCTACAACAAAACCTAAACTGCCTTAATGGATCTTTAGAATGATTTAAAGGCATTCCAGCATTGTGTGTCATTGGACTGCAGGTCTGAATAGACTGGGACTATTTTTATTTAATAGATTTTATTTTATCTTTACAAAAATCAACAAATACTGAAGCACTCTAAAAGTTTAATGAAGTGTAAAACAATAAATTATACCATGACCCCCAAAGTGTGCACGATTGGCCCAGCGTGCCCGTTGTCCGTTGCTTATTTTAAAAGTCTCGCTATGTTAAAACCCATTATATAGAACAATGATTAAAAATCAATAAAATAAACCACTTATCTGCCTTGGATGGAGCAGTGTTAACTCAGGACCCACTCAGAGTGTAGCTCTGAGAAATGAGCAGGAAACAATTTGTAGTAAAGTAGATTTAGTCAAATGCAATACTGAGTTTATGCACGAGCACTTAGTATTCTGGATATTTGAAAAAACACTGCATGGGAAGGTACTTACATAGGTTACACAACAGACAACAACAATAGAGAGGGGAGGGAGGGACTTTGGAAGTCAGATTACCATAAGGGGGTGGAGTCAGAGACACAGCACTGTGATAAATATAGCAGACGTGCTAGAGAGGGATACAATGAAAAAAAGCCAACACTGGAGCTCACATTCTGTGGTTAGAATTTCAGAAATGTTTAGCTTAATGCCTCATTGTTTGATAGGACAACCTCAAAGAACAGGAGACAAAACAGTAGTATGGTAAATAGAAAGGCACTGTAACATAACTTTAAGCAGGTTTATACAGCTATAACAAAAAAAGTACTGAAGCATTAATCATTGTGACAGAATTCACAATACAGCCACTACTGCAATCCCACCAAAGATCAAGGTACCAGATTACTGGAATATAAATATAAATTATAAAAAGTACTGAAGCACAATCCTCACGTAGAATTCACAATGCTGTCACTACTGTAATACTATACCACAGACTAAGGTATCAGACAACACAAAATGTACCAGTAATGCTGTAATAAATGGCTAAATGAGGCTCAGTCTAGTAGTAGATTACTGTCCTGCCACAGCTGTGAAAGAAGATACAAGATTGTCCAAACTGGATATAAATATAAAAAAGCTACATTTTACATGTAATTCTATCATACAGAAATAGAATTACAGATGTATAAGCAATGCTACAATCTTGGAGTAACACAGAATCTTTTTATAACTACAACTGAAGCTACAAGAGTAAAGTTCCAGAACAAACTAAATAAACAAAAACAGATAAATCGGCTAAAAGCAGAGAAGTAAAAAAAAAAATATATATATATATAAAAAACATTCGATGTTTTGAAACTTCGATGGTCTAATAAAGACCCTATATATATATATATATATATATATATATATATATATATATATATATATATCAGCACACAAGTGACTATAAGTGGGACTAATATATATAATGATATGGTGACACAGAGACTGCTTAGCCTAAGAAGCACAAAGATTATTGTGGTATTGTGCATGCTATTTATACACCTTTTGAAGTAGCCTTTGCTTGAAGGGATGTAATAAGGAAATACTGAGTTTTTATACATAAAATAGCAAAGCAGAGGGAGGTTCATAGGTTCATAGGTTCATACTAGGCTATCTGCCTAGCCCATAGTTTTGTGGCTTATGCCATCCCTTTAGTATGGGGAACTATACCCATTATTTTGCTGTGCATCCATTGGTCAAGATTTCTCTTGAACAAGGCCACACAGCATAGGGAGTCTTTGGGTGATGAATCTTCTGATGGATCTAGATTTTTGAGGTGAAGCATATTCATCAAATCTGGGGTCACCTCTGAGCAGCCGTGTTTACTGAATAGAGCTGGAGTTCTTTCAGTCGGGCATTGTACTCAATCATTGGTCTGATGAGTGATGAGTATAATAAGGTGGGCAATGTAGAAGGTCTTCCTAACTACTTTAGCTACATGGCTGTCGAATGATAGACTACTATCAACCTGGGTCCCCAGGTCCCTGATAACTTCTTCTGTGCTCAGTGGATTGCCACCTATTTGGGTAACCTTGTTTTTTTTGGCATTTATCTTTAGGCCCTGCCTCTGGCACCACTTATCCGTTTCTGTGAGACCCTTCTGAAGGATATCTGTGTCAGATGTTGCAGTCATCTGCAAACTTTGTCAGTAGATGCCAAACACCACTTGTGACAGGCTTTGAGTCTGACATGGCGCCAGCAACTCTGACCCTGTGGGTTCTGTCACCCATCTTGTGATGTATGGGTTAACATTTAAGCTGATGAGTTTTTCAATGCTCATCAATGGCTTTGGTGACTGTTTAAAAGTCAACCAAGTTTAGAAGGCATGATCTGCCTTTGACAAAGCCAAACTGGGATGGATCCAAAGTCTTATTTATGAGGTCCATTATGATCCTCTCCATGGCTTTGCAGATAAGGCTTGTCAAGCTAATTTCCGGGTCGGTGGAGGCACCGCCTTTGTGAAGTGGGACCACAGTTGCATCCAGAGGTAAGACTATGATTAAACAGCTGTCCTAGCTGTGGGTTTAATTCCTCATTGAGTTCGTGGAGCACACAGCCGGGGACACCATCAGGTCCCATGGATGCTGTGTTTTTGCGAGAGCAGTTCTCACTTGGGCGTTGGAGATGTTTAGTTTGCACTGAACCTGTCAGCCAGTATGTTGGCAATGTCTGTAGGATCAGTAATCTTCACATCATTTTGAACTAGTTCTGAGCATATCTGGGAGTTTCCAGGTTTCTAAGAAGGCCTTATGATTGTCTTTTGAGTCTTTAGCTATTTTTCTCTCAAAATTTGCTTTGGATGATTTTATGAGAGCTCTTAGTTTTTACTTATAGTGATCAAGGGTGTCTTACCTTTTAAGGATTTTGCTCTATCTTGTAGTAGCTTCCTCCTTTTGTTGTAGAGTTTGTTTATTTGGTACAAAGAGTCTTTATTTTGCTAGGGATTGCCTTATCCATGCAGTCCTGCAGGTGCTGGTAGAAGGCATTTGTAAGTGATTCAGCGGCTTGAGTACTGTTTTTTAAAGGAGACCACACTAGTCTTTAGAAGTGTGAAGTTGGCTTTGAGAAGTTCTTTACTGTGGTCTTTTATTTCAGGTGGGGGTGGGATGAGGACCTCCAGCGAGATTAGTTTGTGATCTGATCTCACCAGTGAGGGGTATACTTCCGGTGTTGACCCATGTTCGTGATGATGAGATCAAGTATGTTTTCTCCTCTTGTGGGGATGGTGACTAGTTGTTCCATGGCATTTGAGTTTATGAATTCCAGGAACTTTTGGGCTAGGGTGTTTGGGCTTGAGTAGTGTTCCCAGTCTATATTAGGGTAATTGAAGTCACCTAGTATGATGGTGTTTGGTGATACATTTATCCCCTCTAGTGTTTTCAGGAAGGCCATGTGAGGTTCCTGAGTTTGTGAGGGTGGCCTGTAACATGCTACAATTTGCAGAGCAGTCTTGCCTATGGTTAATTGCACCTGGATGGTCTCCGATGCATCGTTGCCACCAGTCTTGAGGTGTTTGATGAATATGGATACCCCTCCTTTCTTGGTATTGTCCGGATTTTGGGCCCGAAGCATGATAAGAGGTAAAACCTGATAGTGCTGGGGTGCTCTCAGGAGCCTTGAACCAGGTTTCTGTCACTGCACAGACATCGATGTTCTCCATACTGAGAAGGGCAGTGCATTTTGAGATTTAGACTTCTGGCATTGAGCAGCATTACCCTTTTTCCTTTTTGTGTTCTAGGGTGGTAGGTTTAGAATTTGAGCCTTGCCTAAAAATGCACTATGTGACA
The DNA here is from genome assembly GCF_019279795.1 of Protopterus annectens. Taxonomy (NCBI): domain Eukaryota; kingdom Metazoa; phylum Chordata; order Ceratodontiformes; family Protopteridae; genus Protopterus; species Protopterus annectens. The sequence continues at coordinate 1,007,207,691 of NC_056739.1, forward strand.
GGTATGGCTTGTCCAGCATGTCATCCCAGGCAGACAGACATTGGATCCCCTTTGAATGACACCAGAGTTTAAGCCAATTGTTAAAGCTGATCATCTTATCTCTGTATTGTGGCATCATTCTTGGTGAAGGTAGGATACTGCTCAAGGTCAGGGTCATACCTGCCTGGGCTACATAATCAGAGAGCTCCTCAATGTCTCTTTTCATGTAGTCCAAGGAGGTGTCATTTACACCAGCGTGGACAATGACTGAGTCGTTGTACCTGCTGTTGAGAGACCTGAGGATTCTAGCGCCCAACAGGCAGCTTACTGTGACCTTCTCCTTACTCAGTCGTGTGTCTGACTATGGAGTCACCAATGACTAGTGTGTCTGGCATTGTGTTTGGGGCTGTGACTGTTTGACACTCTGACTGTGAGGTCTATGTGTTGCAGGTGTTGTGTTCTGACGTAGTGGTTGTTTGGGTGTCTGCTTTGGTGGCCTCTGCTGTTTTGGTAGATTTTTGATCAGAGCCGAGTATGTCTTTGTGTGTTTATGTGTATGATTTGAGGTTGTGATGGTACTATGTGAGACTGGGTCTATAGTGTGTGTGGTAACCTTCTCCTCCTGACTGGTCTTGCCAGTCCTATGTTGAGAGAGCTCAGCCTCCAGTTTGGTGTATTTGTATTTTGTGGGAGGAGGAGAGGGTTATCTGTGTACATGAGGCAATTGTAACATTGCCTCAATATACCCAGGTTCACCAGCTGAGCAGGAGAGGACACTAGCAACTGATCCCTCGACATGCTAGAAGGACTAGACAAAAAAACTTTAAAAGAGATTCAAATGGGGGTTGCCTTTTTGGGGTGCTATCTATAAGAGTGCCGTATCAAGGTAATAAGTACTGTAGGAGCAAGTGCTAGGTTTAACAGATAGAGAAAAGTCTACTTAGAGTCAAGTAGAGATGATCTTTTTAGGTATTAGAGAAAGTGCTAGTAACAGGGATGCTTAAAGGTGAGATTGAAAAGAATGCACTCTGCAGTGTGCACTAGAGAAGTTAGATATGACAGTAGGTAACTTGAGTTTTACCTGTTTAAAAAGTTAAGGTTTAGTGGAGAGTTACTATTTTTAAAACAGCAAGATGGACTGAAATTTGTATTTTGGTACTATGAAATACTGTAGGATGGCCAATAAATTTAAATAATTGAAGGGTGGGATTTCAAAAGTGATGGTTTTGTGATTACGAAAGTAGAGAGAAATGAGATATATGGTCAGATTAACATAAGAGGCGGGCAACTAGAAAGACAGTGGTATTTAACAAGACAACTTAAATGGGTGGGAAGGAGGGAAAAGCCTGACTCAGAACAGAGAGAGCTGTGGTCTCTTTTGAAGTTTTAATATGCTGTTAAAACAGAATGCAAGCAAAACACAAGGTAAAGAAAACAAACTACAGTATTCAAAATATAGAAAGGCAATACAGAAATACAAAAAATAACAGCAAACTAACCTTTCCTTCACAGCAAAGTGTAGCAGAGTCTGGATGAGCCTTTCTGGTAAAGGAAATTATAGAGTCTCTAAGTCTCAAGCAGGCAGGTAAAACAGAGAGAAGCAAATCTCCATGACAGCTATTAAAGACCAGAGGTGTCAAGTGACCCCTTCTTGTGGCAGTCGGATTTCTGGCCCCTGGGTTCAGACAGGGTTCTGAAGTAGTGTCATCAGGGAACTGTGTCCTAATGCCATAGCCTGCCTAGAAGGTGTTCCTGAAATCTTATAAAAGGATAGAAGGATAGAAGCTGTAGCCCTGCAAAAAAAAAAAAAAAAAAAGAAAGAAAAAAAAATGGTATTCTGTCTGTCTTTATTGTTAAGTGTGTTCAAGGGAAAAGGCTGATATTTATAAGCAGTATGCTTTTTCACTGACCAGTTTTGGGAGAGACCCCTGTATCATCAATAAGAAAACAATGACACTTTGTTGAATGAAAAGAAACAAGAATGGACTGAATCAGGAAGAAAGACTGTGCTCAGTGCCATAAAAATAATAATTTTGTAGATAAGAGCATTTGCTAGAAAAGCATTTGTGAAGCTGAATAGCAGTGGTTTGATAATCACATTTTATTTTGTGCAGGAAAATAATTTTCTTTTCATCCATGCAAATAAAAAAATCAACTAAAAACTAAAAAGCTAGATCAAGAAATTATTTTTCCTTTTTGTCATTGAAAGCACAGCAAATTACTTGTAAGTACACACACACACACACACACACACACACACACACACACACACACACACACACACACACACACACACACACGTATGTATGTGTACGTGTGTGTGTGTTCGTGCATGTAAATATTTGCAACACTAGATTAGAGCAATAAGTCTACAAATCACAAAGATACCAGATCTGAAAGAGTGTTGATAAACATATCTCTAGTATCACATTCCACAGGGTTTCAGAGCAATAATTTACAGACAAACCTCATAAACCCTTTTTTATGTATGTATGCATGTATGCATGTATTTATTTATTTTTACAAGCTTTCTGCATCTTCTTTGGTTGTCTTCATAAGTTTCATATGAATTCAACTGGCTATATTTGAAAATGTGCCCATAATAATCACCCAATAAAAAAATCAGAAATGATGTAGATGCCACCGTCTGCACAAGCATAATGTAAGTGATTTGCATTCTCTGGTTTTGAAACAAATGTGTCCTTTCTTTTTCACCTTCATCTGTTCTTTTCATGCTGTGATAGACAGGAGTTGGACTTGACTCCTTTCTTCTTCCTGGAAAACTGAATGTCAACATGAAAAAGAGGTTCCAGGTTGAGGTTTGCGCCATTTAATATGACTACCTCATTGCTAGGAAAGGAAATATTTAGATAGTTCAAATGCTGTCTGGATAATATTTGTTGACACATAAAACCTTCTGCATCTGTTACATGAGGAAAAATAATACCTACAACCTATGAAACAGAAGAAGGCTACAGATTGCATGCTGTGCCACAATATACAGCATGGAAACAGGGATGGGTTTTTCTGTCAGCTTTAGAGAAATACTGCTGCTGGTTGTAGAGGCTTGATTAAAAAAGCCCCTAGGCTCAGATTTTACTTGTGCCTTTAATGGGCAGGTTTTATATCGCCCACATCTTGTATAGCTCTTCTTAGAGCATTTGCACAAAACTGCATAAAGGTTTTCAGATAAGAGGAATCATCACGTTGGAGGGATTAATTTAGCACAGTTGATATGACAACATATTGCAAATTGCCCAGCATTGTCATATTAAGCATTAGAGCTTTTTTGCAGCATTGTGACAGAATCTCATATAGTTTGGAGAGCCACTGTCAATCTGCCAGTGTACAGACATTCAATTTCTTGGCTTTCACCAAATCACTTATTTGATGAGTGGATGCAAAGCTCTACTCTAAGCTGCCAGAAGCCCTTGCATTTCAAAGCAAATCTATACCTCATTAGAGAATGAATTCTTCAGATGCCTGCCAGAGTGACTCATGGCTTACAGCCTTCACACTGCTTCTGTTATAAGGAATCTAGGGCTAGAACTTTGCACAGTTTGAATCAAATACACAGGAGTTACCCTCTCTGTAGGCTCTGTCAGCTGAAGTGAAGTTTGGAAAAGTGACAGAAGAGTTGTAATGATCCCGCACTATTTTATACTGTAATCCTCATATAACCAAAATTCACTTTTCTGACTTCATTTGCATATAAGCATTCTTTGTATTTATTTCATTTTTTCATGTATTGCTCATATTGTATCACTTGGCCCCTAGTGGGTTTCCTTCTTCAGATGTTGCCTGTGGTGCATTACTCCAGTGTTTCACAATTTATTTTAGAAAAGACTGGAAATAATACACATACAGTCCAATACACTACAAAGAAACCCACATAACTACACAAATGAAGTAGTTCTTATAGGGCTGTGGTTGCACCCTGCATTGAAGGGCAAATTTTGGTATCCCAGGAAAGACAGATAAACATAAGGAAAAAGAAACAGGTGATCAATGTGTGTCACAATGAAAAAGTACAAGTTTAAAAATACATATTATATACTGAAAATAAGGCTAAAATGTGATATTTCAGCAATGGATAGTTGCCTGAAATAGCCTGAACGACTAAAAACAGATTTACTGCAGAATAACTTCATTTGTACATTTTTTACTTTTTTTCCACACAAAGTCAGTAGGCAAAACATTACATTTACTTGTGCTGTCTGTCATGAAATGATAACTTGGATTTAAAATGTCTAAAGCCGGTTTAAATATTGATGATATTTTAAACTATGATGGTAGCTGGTCTGTAGCAAATGTGACAGCATGTAAAACGAGGGGAACAAGTGGTACAAGGCAGAGCAGTTGGCTCTGATCCTTCCATGCAAATGAAGTGATTCCGTCCCTACCAACCACAACCGTCCACTCAGACATCCCCTGCAAGCTCCCCTTTCAACCTTCCCTACGCTCTCGTATTGCAGCATTTAAAGGTCATGTTTCAAAGTTATGATGTGAAGAAATCTATTTTGTGCAGTCAGTGCTCATCATACTGGGAAATAAGCGATCAAGGATTCCTTAACACAGCCAGCCTTTTCTTTTGTGTCATATACATAAAGTATAGGAAGTATACAACAAATTTTGACATGGAATATCTAGCCACTATTGTTCATCACTTTGCATCTAAACCTTCAATTTTGGTGTACCCCACTGCACTTCTTATATCTATATCTATGTCTATGTCTATATCTAAATATCTGTATAGATATATAGATCTCTCTCTCTCTCTCTCTCTATATATATATATATATATATATATATATATATATGTATATATATATATATATATATATATGTATGTATATATATATGTGTATGTATATATATATATATATATATATATATATATATATATATATATATATATATATATATATATATATATATATATATATATATCCTAAAGCCTGAAACACTATAAGCCTGAAAATCAAAAAAAAAAAAAAAAAAAGCCTGAAAAAAAAAAAAAAAAAAAAAAAAATCCCGAAAATCCTGAAACCTGAAACAAATGGACATGCTGACATCATTGTAGGTGACTGTGTGATTAGTTTTATGTTAGGGTCAGGGGCGGTTTAGTGAGTTAGGTTAGGGCTAGGTTAGGAGTATGTATGCAATAGTGATAAATATTGGGGTAGGGGTATATATATATATATATATGTATATGTATATGTATATATATATATATATATATATATATATATATATATATATATATATATATATATATATATATATATATATATATATATATATATATATATATATATATACAGATTGATATTTTTTTTTAGAAAAAGAAAGTGTTTAGCTTAAATAACAGTCTAAGCCTGTGATCAGCAAAGCTGCCATGGATGCTGCATCATATTATTAAAACTATGGAGTGTGATAAACCTCCTGGTTTGCAAGACCATCATGATTAATATGCCTGATCAGTTTTATTGTCATAGTCAATGAAAGAGTTAGTCATTGTTGAATTACATACGGAGTTATAAAAAGTTTTACACATTTTAATGTACCGAGCAAGTCTGCAAATAAGTCAGTATACAAATTGCTTTCTTCACAGTATTACCCTTTGTACAAATATAAATGCAAATAAAGTGCAGCCTTGGAAGGTAAGCATAATTTATTAAACATGAGAAAATGAATACTAACAGAGCACTATGATTTGAAAGACTTGAAATAGTATCCTTTTACGACTAAACAAATTCTACTGAAAAATACAACTTTCGTCTCCAGATAACACCAAACCACAAAGTTGGGCAAAATTGCCATCAGACGTGCAAATCATGATGTAAGATCTGAAGCAGTGCAAATACTGGCTTGAGAAAGGTGTATGTCTTTTAATGCATTACATTTTGTTGCTATGCGCTTTTAATATAAAACTAAAGTTGAACCAAAATACAAAGTATAAAACTCTAATTCATGGGGATGAATGAGGAATTTATTATAAATACACATTCTAAAATATATGCAGTGCACAGCAATACTGCTTTCAGACTCCTTAAGCAGTGTTAAGGTCTGATGTTGAAAAGGATTAGCACCAGACAGGGCTGGCAGACAAAGAACTGACAGAAGGTAAAACAGCTTTAGAAGCTACAGGATACTTCACTCTGCTACACTTACAAACAAAACGTATGGCAGTCTGTACTATCAAAGTGAAAGCTATGTATTTGCCATAATGATAGATCCATGTTGTCTGCTTCCTTACTTCATTAGCAAATGGGTTATTGAATCCATCATGTATCCAGCTTTGGCCAGACTCAGACTTTGGATCCAAGGCTCAGGCCCCCCCTAACCATAATTCTCCTCCTAGTAGTACTTTACCTCCCTTCCTCAAAAAAAAAAAAAAAAAAAAAGAAAGAAAAAAAAAAAAAAAAAATTCACTGTTTCAACAGGAAAATTATTACAAAGGAGGAAGTAAAGTCCTGAAGTACACTACCTGAAGAATGCATGACCAAGCTGTCAATCATTCAGCACAGTCACTCCAGAAACAATGTAATATGGCAAATGGAAGGAAAATGGAGTGAGGAAAGAAGGAAAGACAGAAACAGACAAAAATAGATTTATAATTATAGTAAGCACACAGCTTTTGTATTCAATGTTGTTTCTTCCATCCATTCTTCAATGAATGGGACAGAGTCTCCAGCCACTTTGAATTTAGGGAAGACTCATGGAAGGATATTGTCCAGGATGGATGACCCAAATGAAGACCCGCACCTCAACTGCAAGTTTTCAATGGAATAAAAAGATATGGACATTCATGCAAGTAGCTGCAGCACAAATTACATCAATAGACACTATGAAGAAAAAGACATTCATATTAGTAATTGGTCTAGTAGAAAGAGTCTTAGACGTTCCAGGTAGAGAACATCCCTCTTCATATAGACACGGGGAATGCATTCAGATAGTCAGCATGAAAGATATCCGATTTACCCAATTTTGCAAAGGAGGACACATACAACTGGCCAGTATTTCTGATGTGCTTAATATGATGCAGACAGAGCCTGATATGACAATGCACATCCCGAAGTGTGTAGCCTCCCTTACTGTCAATACAGGAGAAGAAAACAAGAAGATTGACAGACTGCTTGAGTGATGATTAAGAAGCCATGTCAGTCAGAAAGGATAGATTTGATCTCAAAGTCAATCTATCCTCATGGGAGACCAAATAAGGGCTTTGCAGTAAAGAGCATGAAGTCCGACACTCTTCATACAGAAGTAACCGCCATTACAAGCAAAGTTTTCCAGGAAGTGTATCAAATGAACTGAGGCTGCAGGTTCAAAAGGGGGTCCTGGAAAAGCCTGCAGAAGAATGGTAGTATCCCAAGGAGGAACAGAATCCACAAGAGGAGGATGTAGCAGGAAGGGACGCCTTAAGAAAGCCTTAGGCAATTTCAGGGAACCGATGGACACATGTTTTTTTCTGCAGTGGAAAAGAAAAAAGTGGAAATTTCTGCCAAAAGCACTTTGATAGTAGAGTAACTAAATACAACTACTTTGAAACAGGATGGCCAAAAAGTCTAACACAGCCAAGAGACAGGAGAGAAGCTGAAAAAGGGTCTATATTTCTACTGGAAACCCAATTAAAAATCTATATTCTATTTACATATGTAAATCATTCTGGCTGAAGGTCTCTGTGAGGAGGTCAGAATGTGCATTACTTGAGATGGAAGCATGGACTGTCTTGACCATCATCAGGACTGTTGAAAACATGTGGTCAAGTTGAGGACTTTGATGTCCAGGTGAGGATTTCTGGAAGGGTGATAAAGAAGATCTGGGACTAGATGCAGTACCCCATGGAGGTAGAATTGTATGGGACCAGAAAAAGGGGAACTGAACCTGTTGAGGCCAAAAGTGAGCAATGAGGACTACTGTAACCTACTATATCCTTGCTCCATGTTGTCTTGTGCAGACACTTTCTGATGAGAGGAGTGAGAGGATAAGCATAAAGGAGTCTGTGGGGGGCAAAGTCTGGACTAGAAAGTTCATCAGGGACTCCCCCTATTGGAGTATTAAAGCAAAGTACCTGCTTCATTTGGTTTTCAAAGGGGAAGAAAATTAATCACAGCAGGTTCTGCTCCAGCCCCTGAAAATGTAGTCTGCCATTGACTGGTTGAGAAATCATTTGTGAGGTAGGAGGACAGATCTGCTCAGCTTGTCCACTAGAACACTGGACTTCTCCTATATATGCATTACTCTCTGAAAGTGGTGGGAAGATGTTGCCCACTACCAACCCTCATGGTCACTTGATACAGTGGGTAAGAAGGTGTTCTCCCATGTTTGTTGATGCACCAAATCACCAACATGTTGTCCTCCTGGATGGAAATCACAACCCTGTGGAGAGAGTCCTGAAAAGCCTGCAGTGTTAATAGTACTGCCTACATCTCCAGGATATTGATGTGAACACTGGCCTTTGAGGGGGACCACATGCCCTAGACAGTCATTCCCTAAACATGTTACCCCTTTCCTGGCTTTAATAAGAATATTCCTGGAGTGGGCAGTTACAAACCAGACAACAAAATATGGGAACAATCAGAACCCCTGCAGGCTGAGAGGAACTGCAACCACTGCCATGTACTTGTTTAACACCTGGGGGGGTTGTGGTAAGACCAAAGGGTAGGGCTTTGAACTGGAAGTGACCACCTCCCAACTGTAAGCAGAATAATCTCATGAAAAATCTGTCCATTTTTACATGGCAGTATGCATCCTAAAAGTCTATTGAACATATTGAACATATGCAACCATACTTCCTCAACAAAGGTAGGATAAACTGTACCGTGACCATCCAGAATTTCATTTCATTCACATACTGGTTAAAGACTCTGAGATTCAGAAAACAGCTGAGGTCCCCATTGTTCTTTGTCACCAAAAAGAACCTTTAGTAGACTCTGCATCCATGCTGGTCTTGTCAGATGTGCTGGATAACTTGGTTGTCTAGCAATGGTTTTGTTTCCTTTGCTGCTGCTTTCCACTGAGCGGATAGCACATCCAGAAGTTTTTGTTAATACAGGGGCTAAGGGAAAAAAAGGGAGTCATATAGCCTCTGGATATAAATCTCTGTACCCAAATAACTTAGGTGATAGCTATCCAGGCCCAGGAGTGTAAAGGAAAGCATGCCTGACAGCCTCCAGAGCACATCAGTTGGGCAGCTATTCAAGATTGCAGAAAAGTTCTATCAGAGAAAGGAGGCACTGTCTATTATGATTGATACCCCTCTTCCCCAGGGGTGTCCATTGCCAGAAACATCTGGGGCAAAGCCCTACAGAACAACAGTTTCTTCACACCCTTGTGTTTTCTTAAAAGGGTCCATTTGGAAGAAGAAGCAACAAGAGACAAGGTTTTGGACAACATCTCTTTAACTCTTGGACCAAACATGGTGGATCCATTATAGAGAACATTAATAAAGAATGTCCTGAAGTTTACTGTGAAGTCACAGAGCTGCACCCATGCATGCCATATGCCAGCTATTCCATTGCCTGCGTATCATAATGAGCCATCAGCTGAATTTGACACATTCAATGGGGACTGAAGGGTGGCTAACTGTGTGTTGACAGTTTTCATCTGCTCTACAAATAAAGACCCAGAAATGGATTTTGATAACTCCTTAGTCAAATCCCTCTGAAAATGGGTTACATGAGTTAGATAATTCAGAGGCCTGACAGCAAAGTTCAATGAAGTATAAACCCTCTTAGTGAACGTGTTAAACCCCCTAGATCCCTGGTAGGGGGAAGGACAGTATAAATCTCCTCGCCAAGCTCCGTCATGGTGGCCACCACCACCACTACCACTACCATCACATCATGGGATCTGCTGCGGGACCCTCACTAGAATAAGGGTCAAGCTTTAGGGGACACAAACATTTTGTTGGCCTTCCAGGATATGGATTTGATGACATAACATTCCTTCCATGCCCACCTCAAAACTAGGTCAACTTATTTGTCAGCAGAGGGGACCATCCAATAGATAGATGGGTCAGCCACAGAAACCACAAAGGATACTGATTCCTCCTAGGAGGGGGCATTGGTGGACCCCTGTTTTCCTCTGAAAAGGTCACAAATCTCATCAAAGGAGACATCCTCAAGGTGAGATCTGATTGACCCCCTACTTTTCATCAATATCAGTATGCTCTTAAGAGACACCTGTGGAAAGTGCACATGCTTCCTCTTGCACAAAGGTTTCCATTACCTATCATGAGTGGGGTGATCTGCTGAAGACTCTAAAGATGGAGAGTCCACCACATGACGTGAGTCAAGAATTTGAGGGGCTGACTGTCCTGATGGAACAGAACATGAGGGACAAGGATCTGAAGACCTAAGGAGGGGTAAGGACAAATTCAAATAGGGAATGGAAGCCTGCACTCTACACTGAGACAGTGCTCTCTCAAAAGCTCAAAAGCTATACCCAAAGCAGACCACAAATCCACTCATGTAGGATCCAAGGGTCCCAATAGGGTCTGATATCGCAAATACATTCAACTTGGCTCTGAAGGCAAAGCCTATCCCAAGCTATCTAGAGCCAAAGCATCAAGGGTAAAGGATGGCTCCAACAGGTTCAGAGTGGATACTGACTCTGCAGGGATGGCACTGAACCCTGGGCCATTAGACCAATCAAAAGTCTGAGGCACCCTAAGTCACTTGTTTCCGACATGCTGCAGCAACAATGAGGTCCGAACTTTTGAATCTGATGAAGACAGACCCCAGCATTCATTGACATTCAAATGCCTCAAGTCCAAAGGTCAGATGAGGGAAAGAGACACAATCTCAGGGGAAGAAGGGACAACCCACAACTGGATCTTTTCCCTCATGAAATCCTACATCATTCTATCCAAATTCCCTTCTGAGAGGCTCCTGGAAGACCTTGCTGACTTTAAAAAAGATGCTGTGAAGAAGGTTCAAGAGATCTTATAAAAATATCTCTCCTGTAGAAAGGGTGACCTGAGCCTAGGATTCACTGGCTCTGGAGAGAATCCCGATTCATAGAACTGAGGAGTAATGGACCTAAATGTGCTCAGCTCCACAGACAGAGCTGCATATGATGGCTGAAGGGACCCAAACATTCTGGAGATCTCTTACAATAGTTCTTATTCTTTTCTTTGGGCTACTTTTTCTGTTTTTCCTACTTGTGGTCTGCACTCTTGTGGGAGGAGAGGCTGGACTCTGCCCTTCTGAGCTGGGCATTTCTGGTTAAAGGCTTATAGTGCCTGCATATTTGAACTGCTTCTTACTGAAATTGGTACACCTTGTTTGCTGTAGCATAGACTAGATCCAGGTCTGCTGAATCTAGCTTTGTTTGTATAACTTGAGCACTAATCCAGGCATTCTTTAAAGTATTCAATTGTATTTATTACTGCTTGGTAGTAACTTGATTAAAGTGTAGCTATCATTCTAAGTCTTTTGGATTAAGCACTTGGGCTTCAGACCAGTTGTTTTACATTAGGAAGGTTTGTGGCCTGCACTGTGGTGGCAGGACAGGTAGCTTACAGCCTTCTAAGTTGGGAACTGCTGATTGAGGGCTCAGTGTCTGTTATTCTAAAAGTGTATTAGTTCTGGTTTAAACACTTGGGCTTCAGGCCAGTTATTTTACATTAAGAAGGCTTGTGGTCTGCACTCTTGTGGGAGGAGAGGCTGGACTCTGTCCTTCTGAGCTGGGAATTTCTGGTTAAAGGCTTATAGTGCCTGCATATTTCAACTGTTTCTTACTGAAATTGGTACACCTTGTTTGCTGTAGCATAGACTAGATTCAGGCCTGCTGAATCTATCTTTGTTTGTAGGCTTGTTGTTTCTTTGCTTGTTATTTCCCTGAAATGCTAATTCCACCTAAAATGGGGCTTTTCAGAGCTTCTGTGGATCCCTAGTGATATCTGCATTGCTTACTGTACTTATTTCCTTGTTTCACTTGAAAGAAAGTTACTGTTTGTCATTTTTGCATTTAAGTTACCTGTAATACATTGCATTTAAGTTACCTGGCACTTGCTCACTAAGTCAGCACTAAAAAATTAAAAGCACTACACCCTCACAAACTCCCCTTGAGTACCTTGTTCCCCATTGGCCCTTTTTTTCAATTATAAAGGAATTCCCAATATTGTTCTAGCATGTCCAAAGGTCAGTTGTCAATCTCCTCTCTGGTCCAGCTGGTGAATCTGGGAATCTTGAGGCAATGTTACAACTGCCTCATGTGCACAGACAACCCTCTCCTCCTCCCAACAAATTCCAACATATGTGAGAGATGCAACCATATAGACAAACTGGAGGCTAAGCTCTCTCAACTCAGTACTGGCGTAACCAGTCAGGAGGAGAAGGAAACCACACTCACTACAATTCCAGTCTCACATAGACCTACCATGACAGCAAACCAAACACATAAACACACAAAACATACTCGAGGCTCTAAATAAAAATCTGCCTAAGCAGCAGAGACCTCCAAAGCAGACACCCAAGCAACCGCTACCCCAAAACAAAATACGTGCAACACATAGCTCACAAAGCCGGTGTGCCGAACAGTCATAGCCCTTAAGGCTAAACAACACACCTGATACACTTGTAATAGGTGACTCTATCGTCAGGCACACTGACGTCCCGCTCACCAGGTTGAACAAGGAGAAGGTCACGGTGAGCTGCCTGTCGGGCGCTAGGATCCGCCACATAACACAAGCACTCAGGTCACTCCAAGGCAAGTACAAATATGAATCAGTCATTGTCCATGCTGGTGTGAATGACCTGAGATGTACCTCCCTGGACTACATGAAAAGAGACAAAGAGGAGCTCTCTGAGCATGTAGCCCAGGCTGGTATGACCCTGACCTTGAGTAGCATCTTACCCTCACCAAGAATGATGCCACAATATGAAGACAAGATGATCAATTTCAACAATTGGCTTAAGTATTGGTGTCATTCAAAGGGGATCCAATGCCTGTCAGCCTGGGATGACATGCTCGATAAGCCATGATGCTTCGCTAGGAACGGCTTGCACCTGGGCTTTCGGATATTGGCAAAGGCTCTTGCTACCCCCATAGTGCCTTTTTTAGGCAAGGCTCAAAAGACAAACCCACCTCCATAGGTATCACAAGGGATAAGAAACTATGAGTAATGCTACTCAATGCCAGAAGTCTAAACCTCAAGATGCACGCACTCGAAACTCTTCTTAGCATGGAGAACATCAATATCTGTGCAGTAACAGAAACCTGGTTCAAGGCTCCCGAGAGCACCCCATCACTACCAGGTTATACCTCATACCATGCTTTTCGGCCCCAAAACTTGGACCGAACCACAAAAGGAGGGGGAGTATCAATATTCGTCAAAGATACCCACACCTCCAGGTTGGTGGCACAGCATGAAGCATCAGAGACTATCCATGTGCAACTAACAGTGGGTAAAACTGCCTTCCAGTTTATAGCCTGCTACAGACCACCCTCCCAAACCCAGGAACCCCACTCGGCCTTCCTGAGAACACTGGAAAATATGAAGGTCTCTCCAAACACCATTATATTGGGCGACTTCAACTACACAAACATAGACTGGGAGCATTACTCTAGCTCCAACACCCTAGCCCAAAGGTTTCTAGAATTTATAAACTCAAATGCTATGGAACAACTTGTTACCACTCCCACAAGAGAGGAAAACATACTTGACCTGATCATCACGAACATGGGGACTCTATGATCCAGACCAGAAGTGTATCCCTCACTGGTAAGATCAGACCATAAACTAATCTCACTGGATATTCACATCCCGACCCCACCCCCTGCCCAGAAAACCACAGTGAAAAACTTCTCTAAAGCAAATTTCATACTCCTCAAAACCGAGGTGGAATCCTTCAAAGGCCCCGGGCCTGTGGAAAATATGGCCCAGACCGCAGAATCCTTTATAAACGCATTCTATGAACACCTTCAGGAATGCATGGATCATGCAATCCCAAATAAAACCAAGACCCAATCCTCCAAAGGCAGGCGTCCTGTCTGGTGGACCCCAGCCATAAACAAACTATACAATAGAAGGAGGAAGCCACTACATGATAGAGCAAAATCCCAAAAAGGGAAGGCATCTTTGATCAGTATTAGCAAAAAACTACGGGCACTCATAAAATCGTCTAAGGCCAGCTTCGAGAGAAAAATTGCACAGGACACTAAGGATAATCACAAGGCTTTCTTTAGTTATGTTAGGTACCTGGGTGGGAATTCCCAGATATGCTCGAATTAGTCCAAAATGACAAAAAAATACACCAAACCCACAGACATTGCCAACATCCTAGCTGACAGGTTCAGTGCAAACATCCCCCCACCCTCCCCACCAAAAGGGCAAATATCTATCCCAGCAGAGTGCTGCCCCCCTGACATCTCAGATGCTCAGGTAAGAGCCTCCCTCTCCAAAGCAAAAAACACAGCATCAATGGGACCAGATGGCGTCCCGGGCTGCATCCTACATGAACTCCAAGAAGAGCTAAACCCAAACATAAAACTACTGTTCAATGTCAGCCTTACTACAGGATATATACCCAAAGAGTGGCGTACAGCAACAGTGGTCCCTCTCCACAAAGGTGGTGCCTCAACGGATCCTGGAAACTATCGCCCCATAAGCCTGACTAGCTTGGTCTGCAAAGCTATGGAAAGGATCATCATGGACCTCATAAATAAAGATATTGGGGACCTACAGACACTGGATCCTACCCAGTTTGGCTTTGTTAAGGGCAGATCCTGCCTCTTAAACCTGGTCGATTTCTTTGAAACTGTCACCAAGGCCATTGACGAGGGGAAGGTGGTCCACACAGCCTACCTGGACCTCGCAAAAGCCTTCGATACAATACCCCACTAGGGCATTATAGATAAGCTCACCAGCTTAAATATAAACCCCTATGTCACTACATGGGTTGCAAACTGGCTCAAGGACAGAACCCACGTGGTTAGAATTGCTGGAGCCATGTCAGACTCCAAACCAGTTACAAGTGGCGTCCCACAAGGCTCAGTCCTGGGATCTCTCTTGTTCAGTATATATTTCTCTGAGGCACAGGCCAACATGGAAGGACTGTGGCTGACCAAGTTCACAGATGACTGCAAGCTGGGCGCCATAATCAACTCTCCAGCCGACACAAGCATCCTCCAAAAGGGCCTCTTAGAAACAGACAACTGGTGCCAGAGCCATGGCCTCAAGCTAAACGCCAAAAAGTGTATAGTCATCCCCTTTGGCAAAAACAAAGTGCCCACAAATTATCACATAGGTGGTAATCCATTAAGTACAGAAGAAGTAATTAGGGACCTGGGGACCCAAATTGATAGCAATCTCTCATTTGACAACCACGTGGCCAAAGTGGTTAGAAAAACATTTTATATAGCCCACCTAATCATGAAGGGATTCACATCAAGATCAGGGGAGGTCATCGTGCCTCTTTACTCATCCCTTATCAGGCCCACAATTGAGTACAATGCCCCTTTTGGGATGTACCTTACCAGACACCTGCAGCAACTGGAAAGACCCCAAAAGTACCTCACCAAGAGGATCAAAGGGCTCAAACAGATGCCATATGCTGCCCGGTTAAAGAAACTCCAGCTCTACTCAGTAGCATACCGCCTGCTCAGAGGCGATCTGTGCCTGACGTATAAAGCCATGTCCAACCCGGAATTAATGGACATGCTGCACCTCAGAAATTCCAAATCCCATCGAGCTACGTGCTCGAGAGACTTGAATCTCAGCACTGAAATAAATAGGACATGCTGGAGGGACAGCTTCATAACTCAGAGGCTCCATTCACTCTGGAATAAAATCCCAGTCCAGGTTAGGCAGAGTCCCTCATTGACTCTCTTCAAGAGGAATCTTGATGAGTGGATGGGAGATCGTAGGTTTACCCCGGGTATCACTTCTGTGTCACTGTTAGACAGAGGCACAGTATACTAACCTCGAAAAAGGGGATAGCAAAATTCATTTAAAATGGGTGGCGAAAGCCAAACACACTCTGGCTAGGCTTATAAATGCCCTAGGGCAGATAGCCTAGTATGAACCTATGAACCTATGAACCTATTACTTTTATCCCATTTGTCCTTATTCACCAACTTTTTAACTGAAGGTGAAAGTGAAGACAAAGACTTAAGGACCTTTTCCCACTGTGGAAGAGAGAAGATACTTGAGCACCATCTTGTTGCACTATTTTATTATGGCCCTGGCTCCAAAAGAGCAGCAAATAGAGCAGTCCTTCCTCTTTTGGTGTGGGTATCCTGGTTTGGGATCTTGTGCCCAAATACCAAACATTTATGAAAACTGAGAGTTTCTCTGCCATGACAGATTCCTAAGACCCTAGATACTAACAATAACTAGAAGACAGTACAGCAACAATAAGGACAGCACAACTGTAAAGCCACTAACTACCAAGGAACTATCTAACAACTACTAAAAAGTAGAAGCAAAGAAAAGTTATATGCATTTAATTCAAAAAGGCTTGAAATTAGGTTACTGGACTGATATTGATGTTACCAATAAACTTACATGTGAAGGAACAGGGCCAGCTTATTTTTGTTTGCCCAAAATCCACAAAGACCTAAGGAACCCACCAGGTAGATCGATAGTTTCTGCTACCAAATATTTTCTACACAATGTTGGTGTTATATGACATAAAGTGTTATTAAAAGAAGTAATGCAGCTTCCATCCTACATTAAAGACTCTTTTGATTTTTTTAGAGAAAGTTAAAAATGTTAATTGGAGGGATGGCATGTACTGGATAACATTAGACGTTAAGAGTCTTTATAATATCAGTCACAATTTTGGGCTTGAAGCCCTTAGACTTCAAGTCTTTTTATGGTTATGTTGGAAAGAGAATATATATATATATATATATATATATATATATATATATATATATATATATATATATATATATATATATATATATAAAATTCTTTTTTTAAAAAAACAAAGATTTTATTTTAGGTTTATTGATGATTTAGGTTTTTTATGTGAGGAAATACAACAAAATAGGTTTCAGATAGCATTTGATGGTTTACAGTGTGGACAGGAAGTTTCATTCTTAGATGTAAAATTGTGTGGAGTAGTAGGTGAGTGCATAAAAATGAGTATACATGGGAAGTTTAATGAGGTGAATCAGTTTTTAATTGGCACTAGTTGTCACCCAAAACATACATTGGAAGCAGTGCCATTTGGGGAATTCCTAAGAATATCAAGATTGTGCAATGATGAGAGTGTTTTTAAGAAGCAACTAGAACAGACTGCAGCAATGATCAGGAATAGAAGATATGATGTGAAAATTAGTGATAGTGATGTGAGACATGTATTAAATATTATATATGGAAGAGATAACAAATAAAATATGGAAGGGAATGTGTTAGCAGAAGGAATAAAATGGATACAGACACCTTATTTTTAGTTTTAGGATATAATGGGCCGGATTTACGAAAGCTTGTATGGAGTGCAAGAAGAGTGCAGGAGCTCATGGTGGCAACATGTCTGCCGTGCGATCCAGGTACAGCCGGCAGGGGCATGCACGAGAGCTGCTAAAGCTACTTTTGCACGGATGGCATCATGGTATGCAAATTACCTTATTTGCTGGTGAAAGCCATGCAAATGAGGTAGATCTGTGATCCAGGAAACACTAACCTGTCCGTGGAAGATTAGTGTTAGCTGCAGAAATGTACTCTGTCAGTAACGGAGTACCGTTCTGCAAATAGCTAAACGGAGCTATGACAGCTCCAAATAAAGGATGCATACAGTTGAGGAAGCATGCCATTTGCCAAATATAAAGCCTTTGGCATTCATAAATGTTTAAAAATATAACAATTTAACTTTTTTTTCCACGATCTCCTATGTTTAAGCATAGTGCAGCAGCGTGCAAACGTGCGGCACTTATAAAAACAAAAAATAATTAAAAAAAAGCCAAAAATAGGCATTTTCACTAAAAAGCTTTTTCTGCCATGCAGGTGAATGGCAGGCTGAAGACAACATGGCCACTGAGTAGGGGTTGCTAAGGGGGGGAAGCTCAGAGTGAGAGATGTAACCATGCATTAGTAGGCAATACTATGCAAATGAGGATAAAGATAGTGAATCCCAATTTTCCCCAGCATGTGAGCCATATCTCAAGAGTGTAAGAGTAGGAGTAGGTGAGTAGTAGAGTAGAATATAGGTGACATCATGAGGGGGTGTGTCAGACAGGCTGTAAGCTAATTGGAGCACAGTGGCTTATGTTTGCTTTGAGTTGCTCAGGACTGCAAGAGGCATGCCTACAGTTGTCCTATTTGAAAACCTCAAACCAAAGGTGCACAATGTTAAAAAATAGGAAACTCCTTGCAAACATGCACATAGTGTGTGCCCGCACTTGCGCTTGTTTGCGCGGTGCTTCCTCCCAGGCAGAAACAGAAAGGCAAAAGGAAGGAAAAGAAGTAGTAGGAAGTTAACCAAGGAAAACTAGCAGAGCTGCCATGTGAAATATATCAGAATCAGCCAATTACACAGGCAGCAGACTAGCCCAGCCCAGCACTTTAAACTCTGCAAACAGCATCCCCCCTGTTTTTCCCAAGAAATCTGCAACACTGCAGTATACAAACAGGGAAAGCTTAAAAAGCTTAAGTCAGACAAAATGTTAGGGGCTGCTCTTGCTATCATAAACCAGCATGTGCAAGGTGCTGAGGGTGGTGATGTTGTGTATGCTGCTGAGCAACCCACAGTGAGGAGACGGAGAAGAGTGTACAGACCCAGGGTAACCTACCAGGGGCTACATGAGCTGGAGATAGTGGAACACTATAGAATGGACAGAGACTTCCTACAGCAAATTGTTGAGCTGTGCCGGCCACACCTTACACACAGAACCAACAGAGGGGAACCCATCCCAGTGGATACCAAGGTATGTGTTGGCATAAGAATACTAGTTACAGGTACCTTCCAGAGACCAACTGGTGATATGATGGGGATTTCACAGGCATCAGCATCCAGGGTACTCCACCAGTTCCTGGATGCCATGTCAGCACATATCAGTGAAAACGTATATTTCCCCAATTCCAGTGAGGCATTGGCCAGCAATATGCATCTTTTCCACCAAATAGCAGAATACCCTGAGGTAGTGGGTGCAATAGACTGCATGCACATATGCATCAAAGCACCACCCAGTGAGTGGGGTAGGGTCTACATCAACCACAAGGGCTTCCCCTCCATCAACTGCCAGGTCGTGTGTGATGCCCAGGGCATAATAATGAATGTGTGTGCTGGCTGCCCTGGAAGCTATCATGATTCCCACATCTGGCATCTGACACAGCTGTACCAGAGATTTGCCAATGGGGACATCCCTGATGGTCACCTAGTGGGGGATACTGGATATGCACTGGAGCCATGGCTGATGACACCCATCAAAAATGCACACACACCTGAACAAGAACTCCATAATGAGGTACACGCAGAAACAAGAAACATAATTGAGAGTGTGTTTGGGATGCTCAAGTCACGGTTCCGGTGCCTGGACACATCTGGTGGAGCCTTGCAGTACTCACCAACTACATGCACCCAAATTGTTATGGTATGTGCCATGCTACACAATATGATCCTGTGGGAATAGCTGCAGCAGGAACAGCATGGGGCAGAGCCAAACAGCCCCCCACCATTGCCAAGGCCTGCACAGGCACAGCGTGACTCAGAGGAGGAACAACCTGAGCCTGCCCCAGTAGGCAGAAGGAGGCATGCCCAGTATGCCCTGGCCTTGGCAAAGAGGCAACGCATATCACATACACTGACTCAGTAGGAACTCTGGAAATGACATCTCTGTCTGACTCGCACATACAGTAAAAGGGATGCCTAACTTGACACTACCTGTTTTCAAACATGTATAGGGAGTGTACTATGTGCATCCAACATAGGCAGCCCTGCAACACCACCTGAGGCATGAGTGCCCTATTTTAAGCAATATAAAGCACTGCTAAACACATTTTACCAGTATTGAAAATATTTAAATAGAACTGGGCGTAGCTGCACACAGTGCTAACCAGTGCAACGTCAGGCAATGTCGGGCAAAGTTGGGCAATGTTGGGCAAAGTCAAGCAAAGTCGGGTAAACACACTCACACCTGCTTTACTGTTCTTTAACCAGTCAGGTCTGCCCAGCAGGAAAATAAAAAACAGTGACAGGACTCAAACCCAGGATACTGTGCACTATAGTCACAGTACTGAACCACTAAGCCATGACAGCATTTCACTGGCACAGACACAACTTAAGTCACTCACACATACCAGTTGGGGGGGGTCACAAACCTAACAGTCACAGCCAGCAGGACAATTGTAGACAAACGCAAACACAAACAAATGCTGTATCATGCCCTCTGAAGAGGCATATGTATACCCCCCCAGGCCTATGCAGACAGATAACAGCAGGCCAGGCAGTGTGATGTGGGTTAGGTAGGCTATGAAGTCATAAACTAATATGCGTGTAACTGGAAGCTAAGGTCTGTAGTACAGTGGTATGCCTCAAGCCCGTATGATAGGCAACAGTACAGACTGAAATGGAGTACCTGACATAACAGTGAAGGCCTAGCAAATGTGGATAAGTGTCAGGTGTACCCCTCATCCTATGTACACCCACAGTAACAATCAGGTGTGCCCCCCCGGATAGAAATATACAAATAATAGCTGTCCCCCCTGTATGTAGAAATGTTGATAAGTCTATGCAAATTGACTCATGGAAGCCCTGCAGGCACAGCATGCCTCCTGTCGATGTACAGCACAAAGGTGAGCCCTGAAGTAAAAAACAACTTGATTTTTCACACACATATAGTATATATGCCCATAGTGGGCATGCTCACACACTTAAACAAATTTAGCAAATTTCAGTCAGCAACATACTGAAAGGTCATACTGGGCATGCTCACACACTAAAACAAACAAAGCAAATGTCAGTCAACAACATACTAAAAGATCATACTGGGCATGCTCACACAGGCCATGTCTGAGTACAGCAGTGGGCCACACATATCTGGCAGTTGCAGTTCTTACTCCAGACACATGTCACTATTCACCAGTCCTGCCTTGCGCACACAGTGATATGAAAACAGACCCATATAATAAATTGGACCCCTGTCATAATCAAACTATGTAATACAAGTACTTAAGTTGTTCAAAGAAAGTGAAAATCCAAAGAAGATCAATAAATATCCGCTCAGTATCATCAAGAAACATTGAGCACTCCTAACATTATCCAAGCTATGTTCTGGCAAAAATATTGCCAAAGAGTCCATAGAGAATCATGAAGCTTTCTTTAGCTATGTCATAAATATCAGTGTAAACTCATATATGTTCTGAGTCAGTGCAAAGTGTAAATGAATACATGTAAATGACTGACATTGCCAACATCTTGTCAGACACGTTCATACATATTTACCCCCTCTCACTGACAAAAGGGCCCATTACCATACCTGGAGATTGTGAAAAGCCAGAAATCACATATACAATACTATCCAAACCTAAAAACACGGTGTCTATGGGATGACATGGTGCCCCTGGA
This sequence comes from Protopterus annectens, assembly GCF_019279795.1. Taxonomy (NCBI): domain Eukaryota; kingdom Metazoa; phylum Chordata; order Ceratodontiformes; family Protopteridae; genus Protopterus; species Protopterus annectens. The sequence continues at coordinate 1,007,229,194 of NC_056739.1, forward strand.
TGTGTCATATGTGAACTCCAAAACAAACAGACCCTGCACCTGAACAGTCTGTTGAGACTCACCCTCTGTACAGGATATGAAACTGTTGAATGGGTTACAGCAACATTTGGCACACTCCACAAGTGTTGGTGCACAACAGACCATGGGAAATATTGTCTTATAAGCCTAATAAGCCTGATCTGCAAGGCCATGGGGTCCATCATTATGGAACTCAGAAACAGAGCTATTGGGAGCCTACAAACACCCAACCCTACCCATTTTGGTTTGGTCAGGGGCAGATCATGATCCCTAAACCTGCTAGACAGTTTTCTAGGCAGTTACCCAGGACATACATCAATGAAATGAGCTCCACACAGCCTACATAGACCTTGAAAAGCCCCTTTCCAACATCCCACACACATGTCGTATCCACAAAATCAACAACCTGTGCATTAACACGTATGCCACCTGATGGATTGCCAACTGGGGCACAGATAGATCCCACAAGGTAAGAATTGTGGTCTCCCTGTTGGACTGTAAGCTGGTAACAACCGCTGTCCCCCATGGCTCAGTCCTGGGACCCCTCCTGTCTGGTGTATACTTTTCAGAAATACAGTCAAACACACGAGGGCTATGGTTAGCAAAGTTTGTGGATGACTGCAAAAAGGTTGTCATAATCGATATTTTGGACAACAGAGACATCCTTAAAAAGGGTATCAGTCAGACAGATGTGGTGTCAAAATTAAGGCTTCGAACTACAGTCATACAAATACCACATAGGTGCCAACATCCTAAATATGGAGGTAATAATAAGGGATCTATGGACACATGTGGATAGTTATCTCTACTTCCAGAAACACATTCACAAAGTGGTTAGAAAATCATGTCATGTGTTCCCACAAATTACCAAGGTCTTTGCATGAAGGTCAAAGGAGGTTCCCTCTACTCATCAGTCATCAGACCCATCAGAGAGTATCACGGCACACTTGCAATTAATCTGACTTGGCACCTTCAGCAGCTGGAAAGACCACTGAAGTACCTCAACAAGAGGATTACTGGCCTCAAACAGTTGTCCCATGAAACAAAACTGAAGTTAACTCAATCTGTACTGTGTTGCATACTGTCTACTCAGGCGAACTCTGCCCAACAGACAGGTCCATGTCCAATGCAGAACTGATGTACATGCTCTATCTGAAGTAAACCCAAGCTCACTGTGCCACATGCTCTAGGGATATCATCATCATCACAATAAATAGAACATGTTAGAGGGATACATTACTAACTCACAGACTTCCCTTGCTTTGGAACAGGCTCCCAAACTACATTAAGCTGAGTCCCTCACTGACACTTTTCCAGAGGAGCCTTGATGAGTGTATGTAAAACTGAAGTGTCACACCATGGATCACTTCATCACCTCTACTACACAAAGGCATAGGGAACTAACCCCATGTGTGGTGATAGCTGCACACTCTGGCCATACTAATATATGCCCTCAGGCAGATAGCCTGTTACCTACCTATGTACCTATATATATGTAGGGGGAACACAGTATAATAAGCCAAAGATGAATGGGCAGAGATGTGTGTAAGAGGGTGACCATGACAGGGAGCCATCCAGGACTGTCCCACCCAGCACCCATCCCAATGGCACAAAAGGCATGAGGTGCACATCTCACCCACTGTACATAATAGCCACCAGTATCTGTAAGCATTACAGTCTATGTGGTGCATGTGCCTGCTATACAACATGACTGTACAATGAAGTACACATCTACTTTCTGTAGACATGTACCCATAGGTTCATAGGTATGTAGTAGACTATCTTCACAAAGGCATATATTAGCCTAGGCAAGTTGTGCAGCTTTCACCACCCCATTGGGTAGTCTCCTAAGCCCTAGTTCTAATAGTTAGTACCCTAAGCCTCTTTCTAGTGGGGCTGCTGATGTGATGCCTGGCATGAATTGTCTGTTTCCCATCCACTCATCAAGGTTCCTATTGAAGAGTGTCAGCGAGGGGCTCTATCTGATGTACACTGGGACTCTGATCCACAGTAAGGCAAGTGTCTGGGATGGTACTCTACCCCACCAGCATGTTGTATTCATTGTTGTGATGAGGTTCATATCACTGGAGTGTGTAGTGCGACTCAATTTTGTTATCCGTAGATGGAACATGTTCAACAGTTATGTGTTGGACATGGCTCTGTATGTTAGGCAGAGTGTGCCTCTGAGTAGGCGGTACGCAACAGAGAACAGATTTAGTTTTACCAGCTGTGTTGCATAACACAACTGTTTGAGGCCAGTAATCATCTTGGTGAGGTACCTCTGGGGTCTCTCCAGCTGCTGGATATGCTTAGTCGAGTACATCCAAAATGGTCCATTGTACTCAATGATGGGTCTGATGACTTAAGAGTAAAGGGCCACCACTACCTCTTTTGATCCTGATGCAAACCCTTTGTTGATTAGGTGGGCCACATAGGATTTCCTAATCACTTTGGCAACATGGCTGTCAAAGGAAAGATGACTATCTACTTGTGTCCCCAGATCCCTTATTACCTTGTCAGTTTTTAGAGGGTAACACCTATGTGGTAGTTTATGGGCACTTTGTTTTCCCAAAAGGGGATCACTATGCATTCTTTCACATTGAGCTTGAGGCCATGATTCTGACACCACACATCTGTCTCATAGTGTCTCTTCTGGAGAATATTTGTATCATCCAGGGAATCCATTATGGCAAATACTTTACAGTTCCCAGCAAAATTAGTCACCCACAACCCTCCTATGTTGGCATGTACTTTTGAGAAGTCTATACCAAACAGGAGAGACCCCCAGGACTGAACCCTGGGGGACACCAGTTGTTACCGGTGTAAAGTCTGACATGTAGCCTGCAGCTCCTAATTTGTGGGATCTATCTGCGAGCCTGTTTGCAATCCATCTTGTGATGTGTGGATTCATGCCCAGGTTGGTGAGTTCATCTATGATACCTGACTGGGGAATGGTGTCAAAGGCCTTAGTGAGGTATAGGTAGGCTGTGGGGAGCTCCTTTCAATCATCTGTAGCCTGGGTAACTGTCTCAAAGAAATCTACCCAGTTCCGGAGGCATGATCTGCATTTGACGAAGCCAAACTGGGTGTGCTCAACTGTGTGAAGGTTCCCGATGTCTTTATTGTTGACTTCCATTATGATTGGCTACATTATCTTGCAGATCAGACTCATCAGGCTGATGGAGCATGAATGCCAAGGGTCTTTTGTGGCCCCACCCCTGTGGAGTGGGAAGAACGTAACATTCTATGGGTACATATCCTGTAGAGAGGATGTAGAGAGAGGTGCAGGTATCCTTGATGAATATGGATACATCCCCACCCTATGTGCTATGATCCAGTTTCTGATACTGGAAGATATGGAATGAGTAATATCCTGGTAGTGCTTGAACTAGGTTTCTGTTACTACACAGTTATCGATATTCTCCATACAGAGAAGTGCCTCGAGTGTGTGCATTTGGAGGCTGAGACTTCTGGCAATGAGTAGCATTTAGCTCATTTTGTGTTGGTTACGGGGTTTGGTTTGTCCTGAGTGACCGGTGCTCCACACCTGAAGTCAACACCTCATTGGTCCAATCCAACCATAAGCTAATTACCCTACATATCCACATTCTGCCCCCATGACCCATTAAGGAAACCATGTTAAGAAAATTCTCCAAAGCCAACTTCAGTCTTCTTAAGACAGAAGTGGTGAACTTCATGACACCCATGCAAATGGACAACATAGTTACGACAACTGAATCTTACACAATTGCACTTTATAAGCACTTACATGAGTGCATGGATCGTGCTATCCCAAACAGAACCAAGACGCTATCCTCCAAGAAAAGGAAGCCAATCTGGTGGACCCCTGCCATAACCAAACTGTACAACAGAAGGAAGAAACTGTTGCAAAAGAGAGTAAATCCCATGAGTGGAGGAACTCCCTGGTCAGCCTCAGTAAGAAGCTGTGATCCCTGATAAATCCTCCAAAGCTAGTTATGAAAACAAAATTGCCATTGATTCTAAAGACAACCACAAAACATTCTATAGCTATGTCAAGAATCTCAATGGCAACACTCAGATCTGCTCTGAGTTACAGCACAATGGCACTAAATATACAGACCCAACTAATATTGCCAACATCCTGGCAGATAGGTTCAGCGCTAACTTTCCCCCCCTCTCACCCATGAAAGATCCCATCTCTATACTGGAAGAATGCAAAGTTCCTATAATCATGGCTGCACAGGTAAAAACGACACTCTCCAAAGCCAGGAACACAGCATCCATGGGACCAGACAACATCCCAGGCTGCATTCTACACAAACTACAGAATGAACTGGCACCACACCTAAGCACCATGTTCAATCATAGCCTCGCCTCAGGCTTTGTGCCTGCTGAATGGTGCACAGCGATGGTTATCCCACTACACAAGGGGGGAGCCACCACGGACCCCGGGAACTAGCGCCCCATTAGCCTGACAAGCCGGGTCTGCAAGGCCATGGAATGTATCATCATGGAACTTAATAAAGAAAGACATTGGTAATCTACAAACTCTGGACCCCAACCAGTTCGGGTTTGTAAAAGGCAGATCATGTCTCCTAAACCTGATAGACTTCTTTGAAGCACTCAACAAAGCCGTAAACAAGGGTAAGGCAGTTTACACAGCCTATCTAGATCTTGCCAAGGCTTTCAACACCATCCCCCACTGTGTAATTATAGATAAACTCACTAAACTAGGTATAAATCCCTATGTGAAAAGATGGGTTGCCAACTGGTTCACTGACAGAACACACACTGTGAAAGTAGCAGACTCCAAATCTGACTTCAGACCAGTGACAAGTGGAGTACCACAGGGTTCAGTCCTCTGTCCTGTCCTGTTTGGTATCTACTTCCCTGAAGTACAAGCTGACACAGAAGGTCATTGGCTAATGGAGTTCGCAGATGACTGCAAACTAGGATCTATAATCGAAACTACTAACGATGTGGACATCCTACAAAAGGGCCTCACTGAGACAGATGTCTGGTGTCAAAGCCATGGCCTCAAGCTCAATGCCAAAAAGTGCATTGTCATCCCCTTTGGTAAAAACTCTATACCCATGAACTACAGCAAAGGCGGTAGTATACTTAACACCAAAAGTGTGATAAGAGACCTTGGGACACAGGTGGACAGTAGTCTCTCCTTTGATGATCACATCGCCACAGTAGTCAGGAAATCCTTCTATGTGGCACACCTCATCACAAAAGGTTTCTCATGCAGAAAAAAAGAGGTCATTGTTCCCCTCTACTCATCAATCATTAGAACCATTATAGAGTACAATGCCCCTTTTGGTATGTACCTCACAAGACATCTACAACAACTGGAAAGGCCGCAGAAATACCTCACAAAGAGGATTACCGGCCTCAAACACATGCCCTAGACAGACCGTCTTGAAAAACTCCAGCTTTACTCTGCTGCATATCGCCTACTCAGATGTGATCTCTGCCTAACATACAAAGCTATGTCAAACCCAGAGCTGTTGGACATACTCCACTTAAAGAAATCCCAATCCCTCTGAGCTACACGCTCTAGGGACCTAAACCTTGTCACCACCATAAACAGAACATGCCGGAGGGATAGATTCCTGTCCCAGAGACATCCCATACTCAGGAATAAACTACTATATCAAACAAAACTCCTCATTAGCACTCTTCAAGAAAAATCTTGATGATTGGATGGGAAATAGGAAATTCACCCCGGGGATCACTTCTGTGTCTCTGCTCGATAGTGGCATAGGAAAATAAATTTCTTGGGTGGCAAAAGCCAGGGTACCTTTTTGGCTGGGATTGTATAGGCCCCTAGTTCCCTATGAACCTTTGAGCCTTGCCTAAAAATGGTAAAATGGGGACAGCAAGAGCCTTGGCCAGTATTCAGAAGCATATGGGTGACAGGTGCAAACCATCTGTAGCGAAGCAACGAGGCTTGTCTATCATGTCATCACCGGCAGACAGAGACTGGATCCCCTTTGAATGACACCAGAAGCTCAGCCAGTTGTTAAAGTTTATCATCTTTCTGTTATATTGCAGTATCATGTAGGTGAAGGTAAGATGCTACTCAAGGTCAGGGTCATACCAGCCTGGGCTACATGATCATAGAGCTACTATATATCTCTTGTCATGTTGTCCTGGGAGGTATGTCTCAGATCCTTCTCACTGACATGTACAAAGACCGTGTCATATATGTACCTGTTCTGGAGTGATGTAAGTGCTTATGTTATGTGGCGGATCATAGCACCTGACAGACAACTGACAGTAACCTTCCCCTTGTCCAGCCGAGTGAGTGGAACATCTGTGTGCATGACTATGAAGTTACCTATTAGTAATGTGTTGGGTATGTTGTTTTGCCTTAGGGCCTGCTGTGAGGCACACTATGGTGTATTATGTGTTTTCTGGCATGTGCTTGGAGATGCATGTTGCTTGCTTCTCTGCTTAGGAGGACACTCTCTCTTTTTCAGATTAATAGTTGTATTCTCCGAGTATGGTAATGTGTATTTATGTGTGTGTTTTCTGGTGCTTATATTGTAGGTCTATGTGAGACTGTTGGTGTTGTGGTTGTATGACCCTACTCCTCTTGATTGTATTGTTCAGTATTGGGATGACAGAGATTAGCCTCCGGTTTGACCCTGTGTGTGCCAGCATGTGCTGCATCAACCCATATATGATATGGTCATGGCCTATGCATAAAATACACTCACTCACAATACACCTAGTATGATAAACCTGCTGAGGTTAGCAAATGTGAAAAAAACCTTTGGGCAAACTGTCAGCAAGTAATGTCTGTATTGCACCCTGTAACTCTATATTGCTTGCTGAAGTGTAAAGACGTACTTAGTTTGGATTAAGAACCCCGCACTTTCCAACTGTGTGTGTTTGTGTCTGTCTCTTTCTGGGGAGAGAGCAACCTTTTTGGAGACTACTCACACCTCTTAAAAGTGGTATACTCATCTTTGTCAAGTCGGATGATGTCACCATCCTACAAATATACCTGTGGAAAAGTAAACTCCCAGTAATGTGTATAGCACGTCATGTAAATGTGTACTGCTGTAGCATCATAATATAGTTAGGTAGGGGTTTCAGTCTTGCAGTTGCCCACTGTGAGTGTGTCTACCTCAGGAGGAGTAACCTTTTTGGAGACTACTCACACCCCTTTAAAGTGATATACTTATCTTTGTCAAGTCTGTGTAGCGTGTCGTGTAAATGCATACTGCTGTAGTATCAAAATGTAGTTAGATAGGGTTTGGATCCTGCACTTGACAATTCTGTGTGTCTCCGTCTCCCTGGAGAAGAACAGCCTTTTTGGAGACTACTCACACCCCTTAAAAGTGGTATACTCATCTTTGTCAAGTCTGATGATGTCACCATCCTACAAATATACCTGTGGAAAGATGACATCTCAGTAATGTGTATATCGCGTCGTGTAAATGCGTAGTACTGTAGTGTCATAATGTAGTTAGGTAGGAGTTTGAATCCTGCACATGCCAATTCTGTGTGTGTGTTTTCCTGGGGAGGAGTAACCTTTTTGGGGACTACTCACACCACTTAAAATTGGAATACTTATCTTTGTCAAGTCTGATGATGCCACCATCCTACAAATATACCTGTGGAAAGGTGAAATCTCAGTAATGTGTATAGCGTGTCATGTAAATGTGTACTGCTGTAATATCATAATGTAGTTAGATAGGGGTTTGAATCATACACTTTCCAACTGTGTGTGTCTCCCTGGGGGGAGCAAACTTTTTGGAGAATACCCTTAAAAGTGGTATACTCATCTTTGACAAGTCTGATGATGTCACCATCCTACAATACCTGTGGAAAAGTGAGAACCTAGTAATGTGTATAGTGTGTCGTGTTAATGCATACTGCTGTAATATCATAATGTATTTAGGAAGGAGTTTGAATTTCACACTTGCTGACTGTGTGTTTCAGGTGTATGAGAGTGTGTGACACCGTTGGTCAATGTGGAGTGGGTTTTGATTTTTCTAGTGTATGACATATCACAATGACAACTGTATGCGCATTACACATGTAAGGTAGCTGTGGGGCAAAGCCATATACATACATGTGACCTCAATTATTTCTTAGGTGGGTACTCTGCTTTCTCCATGAATGCATCTGTTATCTTTGCCAGTGCGTGCTGGTGCTTTCCAGACCTTAGGCCACTTCTGTATGCTTTTGACAAGCTTAGCCACTGCAGTGATTCCTGGGCTACGTCTTCTGTTTCACATCCACTCATCATGGTTTCTACTGAAGAGTGTGAGTGAGGGTTTATGCTTGAGGTATATTTGAATCCTGTTCCAATGCAAGCAAAGTCTGGCAAAGATGACTAATCATTACAGGTGTGCAACAACCTCTGTGGATCTGCATGCAAACCCCTTATTGCTTATGTGCTCCACAGAGGGATTTCCAAAACCCTTTGGTAATGTGATTATTAAAGTAGAGATGACTAAACACATGGCTCTATGTATACATTAGTACCTGTTCCACATTTTGGGGGCTACTACCTATGTGGTACTTTGGGGATACTTTGTTTTCCAAAAGTGGATAACTATGCTTTCTCTGGCTTATAGCTTTACAGCATGAGTTTGACACCAGGTATCTGTCTCTATGATACCCTTTTGGAGGATGTGTGTGCCATCTGGAGAATAAAGTATAGCCCACAGTATGCATTTTCATCAAACGTGGCAGACATATCCCTACTGTGTTTGCTTGTACCTAAGAAAGCTATATGCCAAACAGGAGTGGTTCCCAGGACTGAGTGCAGGTGAATACCACTTGTTACTGGCATAGAATTGTACATGGAGGCTGCAAATATTATTGTGTGTCCTACATCTGTGCGTCAGTTGTCAATCCATCATCTAACAATCGTTTATTGTCAGTATGTTGAGGTTATGTATAATACCAGAATGTGGGATGGGTATGAATTGCTGGTGAGCTATAGCTTGGCTGTGTGGACCTCCCCTCCCTCACCTATAGCCTTGTTAACTGACTTGAATTCTACTAGGTGTAGGAGCCATGACCTGGTCTTTAGAGAACCTAAGAGGGTATGGTGCAGTGTTTACAGGTTCATAATGTCTCTGTTAATGAGTTCCATAATACTGTGTTCCATAGCCTTCCAGATAACATTTGTCTGGCTTATAGAGTGAGAGTTTCCAGGATCTGTTGTAGTTCTACCCTTAATCAATTTATGTTAGCATCTGGACTGGGTGTGACGAGGGAGGACAGGTTTAGGAATAAGTATATATTAGAGGGTCAGCCCAGGTTTGAAGGTTAGTAGACCAAGCCAGATAGGCAGGATTAAGTTGGTTTGTACATGTGCTGTGGAGGGATGCAGAGTATATTGTGAAATAGATGCTAAGGATGAAGCCGCCAGGTAACAGGAAAAGAGGAATGCCTTAGATCAGGTTGATGGCTGTGGTGAGAGAGGACATGCAGGTGGATGGTGTGACAGTGCAAGATGCAGAGGGCAGGAAGAAATGGAAACAGATGATCTACTATGGCAACCCATAATGGGAGCATCCAAAATGGGAAGAAGAAGAAGTTGTAGCTCAACCCTTGTGGACTGTGAACACCATTACCGTGCATCATTTCACAAGTATGTAACCTGTATAGAGGCTGCATCTGAACGGAGTGTTTAGGTGAGTGGTGACTTCATATGTCAGCTTGTGTATGACACAGCCTAGGACACTGTCGAGTACCATTGCCACTGTGGTTTGGACTTTGGTAAAGAGATGTTTTAACTAGAGTGTCTGTGAATCATCAGGTTTTACATTCTTCAGGTCTGGAAATGTGGCCCTTGTGTAATGACAGGGTGGTGAAATCCACATTCAAACTGTCTGACAAAAAATTGGTAATGATAGTCAGATAAGTGTACTTTGTGATCATTTACATAAACTGTGACCCAATCTGAGATTTCCCCTTTAGTTTATAAACAACACTAAAGAAAGCTTTAGTGTTGTCTTTGGAATCCTTGCCATTTTGTATTTTGAAGCTTGCCTTGTATGTTTATTGAGGGATTGTATTTTCCCAATGATACTGACCAGAGAGGTTATCCCTTCTTGGTATGTACTCTTTTTTGGTACAGCTTCACACCTTCTATTATATATTTAGTTTTTGGCAGGGGTCCATGAGACTAATTCACTTTTACTGTATAAGTGAGAATTTCTCGTGTTAGTGATAGCACGGTCCATGCAACCCTGTAGGTGAACAGTGTGCATTACTAAAGGATTATGCAGCTGGGACAGTGTTAACCTTAGTAATGCAAACTAATGACAGATAGCAACAACAGCATCACCCACAGCACAGTGTCAACCAGTGTCATACACATGCATGCGTACTCAAGTTCCAAAATGTGTGTAGTACAATGCATACTGGCCACCAATAGAAACTATGGAGTGTTAACACAGGCCAGTACAGGGCATGTCACCCTTCCCATGTGTCCAATATGCATGTACATGCAGACAGTGTACCTCCACAATGTTCACAAATGGACTACTGCAAACCTGTGTTGCACACACCCCACACTTACTGTCCACTTTATAATGCATGCTGACACAACTACACACATCAGCTAAGTGGCACATGGGCAAACAAAACACAATTAGAATAAACACTGGTGAAAACAATACAACATTGCTAATTACAGCTTTAATGCATCATGCCTGCTCAGCTAAACCTTCAAGGATATCATTACACTTTACTGCTGACAACATGCTACACATCCAACCATTACTATACTTTATTAAAGTCACCCTGTGCATCAGCACCATGTTAGCCTGTTCCCGCATCAATGTTACAGATGACAGGAGGTTGCACAAGTTTCATCATATGAACAGGGTGTGTTGTTGGTTTGCCAGAGGCCTAAACTGAGCCATACAATCGACATGTGGGTGTGAGTGTGTGTGTGAGGACCATGAGTACTGTTATGGGCCAATGTTGATGTCATGTGTGCGGGTATGTGTTTGCCCTAGGTTTCTGGTTTATGTGCGTGTGTCTGCATGCACACAGTTCCACCATGTGGCTGCCATATACAGGGATTTGTGAGACAGCTACAGACTGTACCTGGCAGGCTTTACAGATTACGTCTCTGGCCACGGATATGGAACCTGTGCCTGGCAGGGGTGCTACAGACAGTATCAGGTACTAATCCATATTGGGTGCTATCCGAAGAGGTTGACATATGTCCACTGGATCTAGGTCCCTGCTGGGAGTGGCCAGAGCCACGTGCACATGGTTTGCTAGGACGGTCTATGGACAGCTCCCACAATATTGCTGGGGCTGGTACTGGCACTACGGGAGCAGCTGTGACTTGCTGGATGTCCACAGCGACCTCCAGCTGGTGATGTTGCTGGCATACGTCCATGTTGACATCTCAACCATCTTGCACTGTCCTGACACATGGACATGACATTGTGGAGGACATCCAATGTCTCACCCCAACGTCTATCAATGACCTCAGTGCAGTTATGTATGGCACCTGCTAGGTTATGGATACTGTCATTTACAGAGGTGTAATGAGCCTTCTGTGCCCTTAGCCCCTGTTTGGTGTACCGCTCCATTCATGTCTGTGCCTCCATGACATCCTGGAACATGCGTGTGGTAGAAAGAGGTGTGGCATGTCTGCCAGAGGCATGATGACCAGCAGTGCTCTGACAAGAACCCCTGGGCATCTGCCTATGTGGTACCGTTCCAGACATCTGGCTATGGCTGCTGTGTCCTGATACATGTGCCATAGATACCACACTGTCCTGGCCAGTGCCAACCATACACTCTCCTTCAGCTAAGGGCAATGGTGATGATGGATGTACAGGCAGTATGACTGTGCGCATGGATGGGGTGGAGACTTGTGTACTGTCAATTGGTGGCCCAACAACAGACCCTGACAAACCTGCCTTTGCCTCAGCACACCTATCCTCATCATCATTGTCTGTCTCAGTGACATTAGGTTCCCTGCTGTACTGAACCAGCCTCACCTCGCCATCTGTGAGAGGAAAACAGGAAACACACTTTAAGACCTGAACATGACTTCAGACCACATACACACATGCACACATGCACACACACAAAACTACACTCCTCCCTAAAGCAGACACACACAATACCAGCAATCACAGAACATACACAATAGCAGGTGATGGTGGGGTACAGTATCACAAGCAAAACAGTCATATCACACATGTCAGCATGCAGGACATGTGTTGCTCAACAGCATGCAATGCAAGTGCAGTCAGTCCTTGTTACTAACAGTATACATGGCTTTAAAGAATGTGTTTTGTTATTGGGGCGGCACAGTGGTGCAGCGGTTAACGTTGTCGCCTCACAGCAAGATGTTCTCCGGTTCGATTCTCGGCTGGGGTGCCTTCTGTGTGGAGTTTGCATGTTCTCCCTGTGTTCGCGTGGGTTTCCTCCGGGTACTCCGGTTTCCTCCCACATTCCAAAGACATGCATTTGGAGCATTTCTCCCCGGGCCTCCGCTGAAAACAGGATCTGTGGAACCTAGTCGGACATTCCCGGTCAACAAATGTTAAATAAATAAATAAATAAAATAAATAAAATAAAATAAATTAGCTGATGGCTCTCCCCCTGGAACACAATGAATACATGGACACAACATTGCTGTGCAGGTATTCATAACCCTGTAATGTACTGTGCACCATAACTCACAGGTGTACATACCATTGCTGGATGAGTATCTGTGTGTCAGATATGTAGCCAATGCTGATTACAGCCTCGGTGTCTTTAGCAAATAATTGTGGGCACATTTTTAGCACATGCATAATGAGTATTCACACAACATCATCAGTGGTGCATGGATAATTGATGGAATACCATTCGGCCACATACCCAATGTACGGTACTTATGGTGAGTGTAGATCATATTGTGGACATGCCAGTCTCATCCATGACATGGCATGCTAAAACACAACTGCATGTTTAAACACTACACATACCCAACATGTGTCATATGACCTAGCCACTTAATAGCATCACAAGACATATATGTGTCAGTTGCGCAAATGGTGATTGGTATGCATACTGTTTAGAGGTGCATATGTGTGTACACACGCATCATTACGGTGTGTAGCAATGACAGCTATGTGTAGTACTGTGGTTACAATAACTGGATGGGGTATAGTACCATAGGCCATCATCATGAAGCATTAGGTGGTCACGCAAGGCTACAAATGTTTCACAAACCAGCACTAATCATGCTGTGCCAGAACTGTACTACCTTGGCTAAATTCACCATTTCACAACCAGTTGTTACGTGAGTTTGTAAGGAGGCCAATAAGGAGCATTCCCTGACATGAATGTGTAGTGTGTTGCAGAGTGTTTAAATGCCCCAGGATAGGCCTCTACCCCTCAGGTATATTATGTGTAATGTGTGGATGAGATTTTGGATACTGGAGTATGTCTTTATAGAGGGTTTGGGAATCCTTTATGTGTGGCATGTTAAAATGCTCTGTGTATACATAGATGTGTATGTTATGTGCATGTTGAGTATTAACTGTGCCTATCCAATGGTCAATACAGTCTAGCCACATTTGTTTGAGATGGTCTGGGTATTGCATGTGTTTGAGGCAGCTAATCACAATAGTAAGGTGTGCGTGCTCTTACACCAAACATGCACAGCATGCATTATGGGTAGGTGTGTTACATGTGTACATGGCCTACACCTTAACTATGACATGCACTTTTTATTTACAATAAAATATGTAGAACACACTCACCAGAATCTGTCCACTGCCTTGCCCAGAGGGACCTACATAGAGATGAGACAGTTTGTCAGTGGCCACAACTGTGGCATTGCTATTGTGTGTTTGCAATCTTACAGTACAACAACAGTTTACATTATAAGGGCTACAGATTATGTTCCAAATGATCAGTATTGCACAACAACAGGCTCCACATTTTTGAACGACACACTCCACATCTCACATATGCATGATCTACCAATACAGATAACAGTAGTCTGCAGATATGCCTTGTTAGCTGCATGCTCCATGTGTGCTTGCTGGGTGGCTCTAACCTCCATCATGGTGTATGTCTGCTGCTGTTGTTGTTGAGCAGGTGCCACCAGGCTCATGAGCAGCTCCTCCACTCTGGTGAGGGGGGGATGGATATTAACACCACCTCCTGTTGCAAGCTGTTGTCTATGCACATCAACAGCACACTGATGGACATGTCTGAGAAGATCACTGCAGTGGTGGTGTACCTGCTCATATATCTGGTTATGCAGGCCTACTTCATTGATCCTGCGGACAACATCTTGCCACATTGCAGTATGCTCCTGCTGGTCCTGGCTGGTTTGTGAGAACATGAGACGGTAGTGCTGAATCATACTGCTAGTAATGATATCATCTTCAGCACTACTGTAACTTGGGTTCCTGCGGTGGGCCATGATCCCTGGAAGACATAAATACAAAAATATGTCTGAGCAAGTCATATGGCACATTTAACATTATACAGTACAGATATCACTGAACTGCCATATATAGCAACCTATAAGCTAACTGAGAGTGAAATACTGTAACTGTCACTTATCACTGCTCACCCCACAACTGCTTGAAAGTTCCATGCTCACTCTCTATCTAATGAACCATGTTCTGCACAGCAACAAAATAAATCACTATATAAAACTATACAAGAGTACCTGGCACACTGTATGCAACACGCACCACCTAGCCACAGCAGATATACATCAAGCTGATGTGTAAAGAAATATATCATCCATCACAATCAGTGTAAGGTCCAGTAAATGTATTACTATTATACCACACAACTTGTTAATGCCAAATCCATGGCCAAAATATGTGCACAATTGGGAATATAGGTCACTGCTGTAGTACACTATGAATGTTGTTAGATATGCAGTTATATGTTTTACCACACATATGTCAAAGGACATGTTACAGACATATCCACGCACACATCAGACATAATTACAGGACACAAAGGTATGACAACCCAGATAATCTTTCAGTGTGTACTATACAGTACTGTGTGTCAGTACTTACACAACCTTAATCTTGAGAAATGTAATCTGTGATGAATACAGGGACCACACAAAAGTAGATGCAAGCAATGTGGGCATACACCATACTTTGCTGTACAGGCCCAGAGCTTCAAGTAGTACTACAGTGCACACAGGATTTGCATTCAACATCAGTACCAATCAATAATTATAGATGTAGTCATTTAGCCTCCAATGACACACCCTAGTTAAAACCAAGGGACTTAATCACACTGTATGCAATAGCACTTGTTCTGCCTAGCAACAGAATACACAGCTTTTGCTAGGATCAAAGCAAGGACCCATAATATCATAACATAAACAGTTTCCCACTAAGCTATCCCACAGATACATATCTTTGACATATTCACAAACATATTGACCATCACAGTCAGTCAACAGTACAGAGAATCTATTGCAGCAAGTAGATGTAGGTGTGTATGAGTATATATAAATAAATGTATATATATATATATATATATATATATATATATATATATATATATATATATATATATATATATATATATATACACACACACACATCCATTTGTCTACATATACATATATATATGTAGGCACATATACCTTTCACCTTTCATAGTGAGAATATCAAGTATACAAAGGATGTAAGGTGTACAGTAATGTAATAAAATTGCACAGTCTTGGGATAAATGCATTGAAGGTGTTCACAGCCCAGGTAGCTTTAACAGGCCTTACTGGCTTCAACATTGCAAACTGAATACACCACCCACAGTTTTTAACCACCACATGTCATATACCAGCACTGTATGCTGTCTTGTTTGTCACACACTAAAACCTACATACAATATGCGCATACTAACCTTCACCAACATATATATCTCCCCCTTCACAAACAGTTGCAATGTGTCCCCTGCTCTATGCATATATACAGATGTGAATATATATGACACATATGTATTTCTCCGTATGTGTGTGGCATACACACACATGGTCCACACTGTTGTAAGTCACTGGACCTCACAGCTGAACTGTTGGGCCTTGCTGCAACACAAATAGGTGTCACATATGAACACACACTAACATTAGCGGGCGTATATATGGCAACAGATGCTAGATAAACATACTAGACTGTTACAGCAGTTGCCAATGCTAAGCTACACTTTAATATGACTATCATGCATGTGTTGTTCTGTCACACCCATGGTTATATAATGTCAGCGCTAATCCCCCCAACAGCCATTGGCCACACTACTGCACAGAACACAGATAACATGGATCAGATCTTTGACATTTAATGCTGAACTACACATTTCACAGGTATGTCCCACTGCCCAAAGGTACACACAGTATTGTCCATAGCAGTAGTTAAGCAGAACATCTGTGCATAAAGAAGTACTGCTGCCACATATGAATGTTTCACATTATGTAGACTATTCTTCAATAACATCTACTATATGCCAGTAAATACATATGTGTCACATACCTTTCCTTAGTATAATATGGTAATATTTCTTTTTTCTTTTCTCTGTCTCTCTCTCTCTCTCTCTGTCAGTCTCTGCAACAGAGTGATTGAGTCTGCTGGCAGAGATTGCAACCTGCTTTTGCAGGAATTTGCACATGAGCATGTGATGGCCTCTGCACCAATTAGTGGCCACCATTTGCTAATTGCATGTAGCCTGCTGTGTAGAAATTGCAGTAATCACTGTCATAGCAACCCAGTACTATAAATTGCTGACTCATGTAGGCATGGCCCTTTCAGCTTTCCAAGATGGAGATCATCCTTGATTGGAGTGGACATCATTGTTTAAGACAGAAGGTTGGTATAGTTCTTATATCAGAAGCCAAGGGTGTAGCCAGAGATTTACATTTTGCACTCAGACCTAATGTTGCTGCTTCCAGTACCCACTTGTCAGTGTAGAAATGTACTCACCCCCTCAAAATGCTACCCCAATATACATGGAAATATGTACTTTGTTTTCAACTGTTACAATTAACTGCCATACAAAGCTAGCTATAGAGATGTATTCCTTTGGCACAAGAATTGTTTGTGAACTGCTTTACTGTGAATATTCATTTACTCAGTTCTAAACAGTTTGTGCTTTTTTAGTGTTGACATTAGCACAAGCTGCTCAGAAAAACTGGACACATTTCAGTACTGTGGGTAGGCTTACCTACATCCTTGGTAGACCCTGCACACACAGGTATATTCTACATTTGGGTAGGGTTGCAGAAGTACAGAGAGCATAAGTAGTATTGTGTGGATTTTATCTTGCTGGACTTACAGGCTTGCTGTGTACATGTTAGTTTATCAAGGCGAGTAGTCTGCCTGCGTAACTCCCAACTGTGGACCTAACCACATGATAGCCAGAAAACAGCCTGTTATTTTTTGTCTCTGCACCAGACAGGTCTTTTCAGCAACAGTTGGTTACTATCAGTACATGGCTACATCTATTTGTATTTCAGTGTTGTATTCCTACATAATGGCATGCTTCTGAAACTCCTTCCAAAGCTGTTTGCACAGTGTGTAACAGCAGAAAGGCTGATATGCCTCTGTGTTTCTGCCTCTGCCAGACCTCTCAACCAATCAGGTACATATTTGAACAGACTCAGGGAAAAGTCAAGAAAAAGTCAGGGACA
This sequence comes from Protopterus annectens, assembly GCF_019279795.1. Taxonomy (NCBI): domain Eukaryota; kingdom Metazoa; phylum Chordata; order Ceratodontiformes; family Protopteridae; genus Protopterus; species Protopterus annectens. The sequence continues at coordinate 1,007,246,859 of NC_056739.1, forward strand.
CCTTTAAAATATTAGTGCCATTGAGTTGAGACATTGAGAGAATCAGAGCATATGAATTAATACACCTTTTCTGAAGTAAAAGAAGTGTCTAACTCTTAATTATTGTCATTATTCATTAAGTGTAATTCACCACCTTTCTGGCCAAATTCAGCAGTTTTAGGAGGGATTCAGAGGGACAGAGCTAAAATTTGTGTCAAAATCAGGGACATCCCTGAAACTTAGGGACAGTTGGGAGATATGGCCTCTGCCCTAAACAGATATGCCAGTGTTTGTCCTGCTGTGATACTGTGTGGGGTTGTAAAGTGATGGTGTAACATTATTTCCTGCTAGAATGGCTGCTTCTCTTATCACAGTCATGTAATGTAATCCCACAACAACTGTTGGTCAACATCCACAGAACAAGTTGTGTGGTATGGTATTCCTATTTTTCCTTTACATTCACTCATTTTGATGCATGATATAATTATTTAAGCACCAACTTGTTGTATATCTACCATGGCTTAGTGGTACTTTATGTTGTGTAGTGTGTGCAAGGTCCAGGGTTCGAGACTTACAGAGGTGTTTTATTTTGCTCCTAAGCAGAACAGGGGCCCTTACATACAGAGTGACTAAGGCACTTTTAAGCAGTTGTAAGTGGGTTTGTGTGGGTTTGTGCATTGCTGCGCATTGCTTAGCTAAGCACAAATAAGCGCAAACCCGCGCAAAACTGCTAACTACTGCTTAATAGTGCTTACTCCCGCTCACCGCGTGCTAATTTCTTTGAAAGAAATGAAAAATGGGGAGATAGGAAAGTGGTGAAAAAGGGGCACAAAGAGGGAAAGACAGTATAGAAAATAGACCGGGATGTGCAGGACAGGTGTAGGGAAGGTCCATAGCTGCCCATTTCTGCAACAGCTGTGCATATACAATAAATTTGGAGAGTGGCTGTGCTGAGGGCTATGTAGGAGGGGCAGGCTGACCCGGGAGTTGCACCACTCGGGCCTCAAGCTGGCGTAGAGGTTCTGCAACAGAACGTTCAATCTCTCTATGCACCACAGCCTGGACCGTTCGAAGGGTGATAGGTGCCCCTCCGCCCATGCTTGCATGAGGGGAGTGAGCCCCATCCCCTACAGTGCTTCCACCCGAAGGTGGCACAGGGCCAATGGAGGAGGAGGTCTCAGGATGGGCACCAGATCTGCTGGTGCCAGGTGCCATGGCCAGCTGAGGTGGGACAGGTGGGTCCGCTGGGACCGGCCTTCCCATACAAACTATGTTTTGGAGAGTTTAATAAAGATATGGGTTAGTAACAGTCAACAGCATTCCCAATTAGTTATAACAGCATGCATAAGTATTCCCATTAACCCAACACACCAGATTTTCAACAGTTGAAAATCAAGCATGACACATGCATATACAGAAGAATAGTGGACATTACAACAGCATGTAGGTTGAATTGATGGCAAGAGGCTACCAATATTGTGGCATTTTAACAGGGCATATGTATAGAAATTAATGCAAATATTTATAAACCAATAGGACATATGTCCCAACAAATGTTTTGAGATTACACATACCGAGTGAGGTGTGGAATTGCATTTATTATGCACATACAGTAAGGTGGGAAAAGATAGCTCAATTAACAACTTATATATCCTTCTAGTTTTCACTACATTCCTATTAACTGCAGTTATATGTCCCTTACATGTATTATTACACTATCCAATGTCCTTATATAGTACAATTGGATTTTGTTAGATCATTATATACATGAGCTGTATCTTACATACAAACTGTCCAAGATGCAGATGTTACTGCAACATATTTTGAGAGTTGCTCACACACACTACTGCTAAGATGGTACACTGATAGATCTACTTTCATATAATTATGTAGATATGTTCAGGTGAAAGTATCAGTTATATGTTAACAGCTCCCTACATTTCTGGCAGCACACTGACATTTCTGGGGAACACAATATCAAGCTACTCATGTGCCAGATTAACCTGTACATGCTGGTCATGGGCCAACAGTTGAGGGCTGTATATATGCATACAAGCTATTGGCACTCCCTTCATCCACGTTATATGGGCCTACCCAAGTGTGGGTTGACACTGCTTAATACAACAATACTATTTGTAGAATGCAACATTACAACAACATATCAAAGAAAATGACACAGACGCACTCCATGAATCATACATTTATTAAAGGATTATTACACCTTTATTTATTGGGTTAAAAGACTTTTTTAAGGCTCTCTCATTTATTTTATATAACAGGACATGCAGAATAATTACTAACCTGCCTGATGACGTAGCCTTTGCAGCCTATCTTCATGGGTTTGTTGGTTCATAGCCCGGACACCTGCAGCTGTGAAGTAAATGCAGTGATATTGAGACATACCTATCCATAGTATAGACAAGCATAGCAATTCTTAACTACTTAATACAATGGCTACTTACTCAGTACTGGGGCATTAGGCTTTGTATGGGATTCCTGGATCCACTGGTCCAGTTGACCCTCCCTACATCGCTTCAGGTCAGAATAATGGTGCCTGACCTGCTCACCAATCCGAGGAATACCAGTGGCACTGGTGAGATCATAGGCAAGACTGTTCCAGGCCTCCGTTTTATATTGGGTACCCTGGTACAGGCCCCACAGGAGTCTTTCCTCATGATTGTGGACAAGGAGCCAAACCATTACTTTGGACTCCTGGATGCCCCAGCATTGCGCTCTAAATCGAGTACCTTCTCCAACACAGGCCATGCTGACTGCAGAAGGAAGTTGTAAACAGTTATAGCAAGTATTCCTGCCTATGGAGCTTAAATATGCCTCATTTCCCACACTTATTTGTGATTGGCCAGTTTTGGAAAAACTTAGCTGTAGGCATGCCTGCTTAGCTGATGTTGGCAATGTTTAAAATTCCTTTGATAGATATGTGTCTGTTGAATGTGCATGTTTATGAAATGCTGTCATGGCTTAGTGGTTAAGTACTGTGACTATAGTGCACAGTATCCTGAGTTCGAGCCCTATGAATGCTTTTTATTTTCCTACTGGGCAGACCTGACTGGTTAAGGTACAGTAAAGAAGGTGTGAGCGTGTTTAACCGACTTTGCTAAACTTTGCCCGACTTTGCCCAACATTGCTCGATGTTGCCCGATGTTGCCCGATGTTGCGCTGGTTAGCGTGGTGCGCTGCACAAATACTTTGTGGTTGCACTGTTTAGCGCAGTGCGCAGCTACGTGCAATTGTATCTAAATATGCTCAATAATGGTAAAATGTGCTTAGCAGTGCTTTATATTGCTTAAAATAGGGTACTCATGCCTCAGAATGCATAACCATTTCACCTTCATATATATATATATATATATATATATATATATATATATATATATATATATATATATGTATATATATATAAAATTGGTTCACTACTACATTTAACATTTCAATGCTTTTTACAAAACTTATACATAAAAAATGTCAGGAAATATTTTTGTATACAGATTTCCAACAGAAAATGGAACGTGCAGTAGTGGGACTCGAACTGGGAATGCATCCTCTTTGTGTGAAGGCTCTAACCACTACGCTATCGCTATTTTGCTTAATTTGCATATATTTTTCTTATTATCCTCTTCTGGTGTCTAAGCTGCTAGCTGTAGCTAAGCAATGGGCAAACCCACGCAAATACGGGCAGCTATATCGGATGAAAAACGAAAAAGAAAAAAACTTTTTATTTTTAATTTTGTCAGTTGTTTAACATATGGGGGAGTGTAGTGTTACATTGTACACATGTGAGCGGACTCGCTCATGTAACTCGAAATTGCGTCATTTCTTCATTGCAGGGGCATGGATTTTTGGACTGCTTGGCAGTCCAACACACCCCCTACACTCGTCCATGCTCTGTGTAAGCTTTAGAGTTGAGGCAGCATGCCCTCATTAATATGCATGGCATGCTGCAATCATACTCTTACACTGGCGCTTCCGTGTAAGACTAATCTAGTCTTACATGGAAGATTAGTAAATCTGGGGGAATGTGTTGAGTGAGAATATTAAACAGACCATGCTCTATTACTGGGAATTCTTGAGAAGTTTTGATGAATTAGATGGGCTGGTGAATAAAAAGTTAGTATTCTCGTACAAAAGAGGCAGAAGTATATGAGATCTGGTGGTGCACACTAAATTTCAAAGGCCAGACATGAATTTGTCTGTGCAGCTTTAGAATAAAGGGACTAAATCTTGTAGAAAGTGTAGGGGATGTCCCTATATAGTAAATACTTTTCAGACCATAAATGGCATCCCTTTTAGTGTAAATGGGGAATACAATTGTAGAACAGAAGGGGTAGTGTATGCTATTAAATGCACGTGCAATATGTTCTATATTGGACAAACAAAAATAATATTTAAAGTTAGACTGTTAGAGCATTTGAGAGACATCAGGTCAGGTAAGATAGAAAACCCCTTAGCCAAGCATTTCAGAAGTCACCATAATGGACATCCCGAAGGATTTAAGGCAACTATTTTAGAACAAGTTTCTTTAAAAAATAATAATAAGGAAGTTCATAGGTATAATCTCTTGAAAAAGGAAACAATATTTATTTTAAAATATGGAACATTGATACCGAAGGGATTGAATACTGAATGTTGCTGGAAAAGTGTTATATGAAATTAGACTTGGTCACTTTAAAAGTTTTAATTGATGCTTTTATTGTTTAATTTTTAATTGATTGAAGCTGCTGGTATTATAAAAATGACTGCTGAATCTGTGTATTTTGCTCCTTGAAGGCTATTTGTAGCCAAGACGCTAGAGAAATAAAAGTTCTTTTAGCTATATGTTGTGTCATTTGTATCGAAGCACTTATTCTTGGTGTTGTTTAACTACTAAAAAGTACCATTTTTTTTCTAAAGGTAGGAAAAGCTAAAGAAAAAAAAATGAAGAAGTTTAAACTGTCCCCAAAAGGGAAATATATCAATACAAAACCACTCAACTGCAGTCAAAGTGCTAGGCCTTGAGACCTGCATTTGAAGCAAATGAATGGCGGTTGAGATCTAAGATAACTTACTACTAGGATGGGAATTACAGTTGAGGGGAGGAACTGGAGGCTTGGATTCAAAACCTGAAAGTGACTGAAGTCAAATCTGGAAGAGATCCAGTAACTTATTCATTGAGGAACAGATGGAATAGAACATCGGTTCAGCTTTCAAAGCCATTTTTTTCTTTAGCGGGACTATATGTGTCTGCATGCTATCTGTTTGTTAATGCTTAGCGTTTATTATCTTTCATAGGATTTGAAAGACAGTAAAATACTTTGTGTTCCTACTGTTTCTTTTTTTTCAGTAACTGATTTTACTGATCATCAGCCTCGCTACATTTTCTTGATATGGATGCAAAGATTCTCCCTCCTGTTCTTTATTCTCAAGCTAAATTTCTTGGCTCAAAGCTCTTAAAGGAACAGTTGCACATATAACCTATTGACAGCCCTGTACAACACAGTAATCTACATTGCTTTAATCAAGGATTTAAATGATAAAACATCTTTAATACTTAGGTATGAGCATCATGTGTTTGAGTTAATACCTAAGCTATTTATTAAAGCGTGCAAGGTAAGGCATTTATTATTCAAGGGAAAAACAAAGCCTTATATCATCCTTGTCTTAAAGCTGATAGGTCCACAGAGTCGCCCACAACCCCCAAACTTATATAGACCAAAACCAAGATCACCATACCTTGGGAAAAAAGGGAATATTCTGAGAAAGGCCATCTCATACTTAGTATATGTACGTCAGTTTTTCAGACATTCAGTCTCCATGTTTTAGACTCACTCTAGTGAGTCACAATATTTAAAATAGTTACATTTTCAACCTCAAAGAAAGAAATATTCTTATGTGAGTAGTTGTTGTTGTGTCCTCCTGCTTTTCCTGGTTAAGGGTCGCCACAGCAGAACTCCGGTCTGCTAATGATTGGTAGTTGATTTTTTCATGCCGAGTTACCAGCCCTGATGCACAACCTTCAACGAAGGTAAGCCCATTCATGCATGTCTCCACGCAGAAAACGCTCTAGCTGAGAATCGAACTGGACAGCGTCTTACTGTGAGGCGACAATGCTACCGCAGCACCACTACCGTGGATTATTCTTATGTGAGTAGTGATGATTGATAAAAAGACTGAAGGAAGAATGTGGACACTGTTGCCAAGTACATTGCACTAAATGAAAAGTACACTAAACTTCACACTATAACAGGAGTTATGTAGCAGTCAGAATTGTTTTAATATACATGATCAAAATCCCCAATGGAGAGAATCAAAAGCTTTGTTAAAGTCTATTAACATGGTGACTGCTGGCATATAATGGGCAAAACAGATTTGTTGAAGATTGTTTAACAACTATAACATGTCTGCTCCCTAAATATCCTTTTCTTGGCAGATATATGCCTGCTTTAAGTCAGGATTCTCTGACAGAGAAATTACAAACTGTTATTACTGATTTTATTTGGATACTGACCTAACAAGGGTTTTTAGTAAGAACCTGAAGTTACTCTTTAAATTACAGGGTTTGAGACATTATAATTTGCAAAATTATTTAAGGCTGTGGACTTAGTGCAGATAGTGTTTGTAAAGTGTAATCCTTATCCTCTACGGGCCTTTAAAAGACTATTTTGAGCTGTGTTATGTTATCCACAATGCCTTTTGCAGAAAAATGGAAATGTTTGTGCCTAGAGGGTATGAAGGTATTCACCAAACTTTCTTATAACACTGGCAATATGCAAAATGCTCAGCCATCCGTTACATGTCCACCATTACAGATTGTACCTTGGGGATTTGGTCTAGGATGTATACAACTGATAACTTTCCATTACACTGGTTTCTCTTATTATCTGTTGATAATGCTGCTGTCTATAAGACAACAGGGAAAAATATTCCTGTTGACATTTCCCATTCTTTATATACTTTATTAAGAGGCTTCATGAGTTTAGTTCACATGGTACAATAACTAAAGAACAGGACAGAGACTGCTACATTTTTCCATTTTCATTGGACAGGTTAATACTGTTGTAGATAATATTAGATTCCTTTGTTACCCCTTGCTGCTGTTCTGACCAATATAGTTATGTAATATTTTGTGGATCAGTAACGTTTCTTTATAAATAATAACCTACTTTACTTTACTCTTTTTGCATTGTATATCACTATGATAAAGTATAGCATTTGAGGGGGGAATTGCAGACTTATCTATAGCTTTTCACTCATTCCACCTAGCTTGATCTGTTTATTATACCCCAGTTAGCATACATAAATGCATACTTGCAAATGTTTCCCGCTTGGGCAATAATGCCCTTCTCTCTCATCAAAATATACTAGTGTCTGCTCTATAAACTGCTGCAAAAGAATAATCTTTATTGCCATTAATCTCACTGATCTTAGTGTATTTACCAGCTACATCCTACCAACCATACAATTATCTTCTAGTTGCCGCTATATTTCACAGCATGAGCCATGCTGTCAACTTCAGTCTTTTAAGTTCTTTCTTTTCTTTCAGTAAAGTTATTTGATCCTTCCAGGTTCATTTTAGTTTTTTTTTTCTTTTAGCCTACACTTGTGTCTTGTTTCTATCTTCCCAATTAGAACAATGACATTGTTTTCAGCAAACTGAGCAGTCCATGACTGAACACTCTTTTTGATTATTATATTTTCTCTTGGGATTATAGGTGTAAATCCATTCCTTTTTCTTTATTGCTATTTGTTGTGAACTTCTACCATTCTCTCAAATAAAATGAAATATAAATCAAAATAAATGTTCTCCTACCAAGTAGTTAACACAAATAAATCACAAAACAGAGCTGGATGGTTTTAGATAAGTTCTGGAGCCAACTTCTTTTGCAGAAGTAGAAGTGAAGCAGGCTGAAGACATTGGATATATATATAAATGTTTTGCAATGGATGACTTACTTTGTGAAGGTATAGCTTGATCAGAAATATATCCAGAAAGGAGGCTCAAGGCAGATGATGCTAATACTGTTAACACTAACACTAATATTAATAATGTTATAGTGAAGCATGGAAAATGCCTGATACAAGTACTTGCAATGGCAAAGTGGATTTTCTCTGACACTAAAAAGTTGTTGGATCTGCTTATATTGTGTTTACAAAGGAAACTTCAGTGGCAACCACAACACTTGTTTTCTAGGTGTTAAATGCTATCTTTTGTAGGAGTCATTACTGCTAAAGCAGAAATAGTTGCCAGAATATATCCTCCATTTTCATAAATCATTAATTACTTAAACAATAATTAATAGAGGGTGCAGATGGTTGTGCAATATTTACACAGAAGAAATGCATCTTGGCAAAAAAGGTGCAGCCTGAGTAGAAGGGAATAAATTCTGCACACCTATCCTCACCATAAACTATTATTACACTTGAATAAAGATTTTTAAAGTAAGTTTTATTCACATTTAGTGTTTTTGTTTACTCTAGACTTGGTGAATGTAAGGAATCATGTTCTATTTGGTCAAACGTGAGTTTGACCTACCAGACATCTATAAAAATGCAGTTTCCTAAGCTCAGGTGTGTTGATACAAGGAACCCTTTCATTGTAATTAAGCTTTTATGTGTTGTAGGCATATTTTCTTACAGTGCAGCAGTATTACTCTGCAATATTTCTTTGCAGTTTCATGGAACTGTTTTGTGCAAACTTGGCATCTGTGTTGTATCATAGGCACAGTGATATCAATGCTTTTATAACACTGTTTTGCACTTTAAAGGGGAGTGACAACCATAGAGTTATGTACAGTTAAGGGCAGCTACCAAAAACTATAATATGAAATCTCTTGGTGGGTGTGCTTTAAGGAATTGATTTGCCAATGAGATTTACTCAACAAGCAGTTCCTTTAAAGGGCTGTGCATCGATGATTCACAGCAGATGTTTTTGTTGCATAGACTTTTGTTGAGAATACTTGTTAAAAACAGGATCTCTGTTTAAAGATATTTATTTTATTTTATTTTATTCTAGACTAGAAATATGTTTGCTTAATTTTTGACTGTATATTTTTGTTTCCTTACCATTTTGATGAGTCAGTTGTGAGGCCTGGTTTTCAAATGAAAATGCACATTTCATCTGCTTTATATTTCTTAAACACATTTAATTTTCAGATTTAGCCTTTCATTACTATTAGATGTTTCCAGAGCCAGCACAACTACAGGATTCAGCATTTTGCAACCAAGGAAGTCTAGTAGCTTTGTTCCAAGACGGTTATCTAGTTTCCATTCATTGCCCCGATGCATCACGAGGGATATTTTTATATATTTAAGCAGAGTGAAGTGATACATGGGGATTTAGACAGCTGGTTCCATCTATCTGTAAATGTAATACTCACAAGTTGGATGTTCAGAAATTTCTTGTTCAGAAAGTCCGTCATTCAGTAAGTGTAGGAATCAGAAGGTTTGATAATTGGTAAGACTGTTACTTGGTATTAATGTGAATTTCATCTATGGAATGCTAATTCATGGTATACATTCAGAAACACTGACATATGTGGCTTGCACAAAGGGTAAGATTCAGAGATGCACATTTTGTGCAAAGCAACTGTAAAATAGAAAGCATTTCATTTGCAATTTTGACAGAGGCCAAGCTTAGATATATAACTGCACATCTTTCAATAGACAGTGCACTGTAGTGTGAAATGAAAAGTATACTAGACTTCAGCTTAGCCTAATTTTCATTTCAGTAGCAAATATCATAGGAAAAGAAATTGCACATAGCAAGCAGGATGAACATCTGTGTAGCTTTCTGCATTCATTGCTTGTAAAGGCATGGTAGGTTATATGTTAAGGTGTACCCAAAAGCACAGGCTATAGCCCCACATTTTTGTGCAGAAAATGCTTAAGTGAATACCTCAATGAAAAGGTGTGCAGGCAGACAGCATAGTTAATACTCTTGTAAACATTGCTTACAAAAAGGCCAGGGGGTGCACGGTGGGTATAAATCAGAAAAACTCTATAAAACCTTTGGCTTTACAGCACCTGCCTAAACACACAACTGTAGGAGAGCAATCAGCACAGTACTCAATGCAGTGCACAGCTTTTCATAGCATGTTTCATAGCTGCCAGCTCTATTACACAGTGATGAGCAGTGAAATTCCAAAAGCAAATTAATTATTTGTATTAGCCTTTTCTGCTTCACTAACAAGTGACATGTGCAACATGACAGATAATTTACCTTAGTTTACATAGTGTTACTGTCATAAAAAGGTGGGATAGTTTCTCTTAATCATAATTTCAGAGGCTGCACATAGAGCACAGCACATTTATTTTCATGGGATTTAGAAGTAAAAGGTCTCCCCATGATATTTTTAGCTTGACACCCGCTAATGACTTATTTATGCCAATCGACTATTACTTTGTAACTGCAGACATAAATAGAGTTGGTGAAACCCCGAACAGGTTTATCACACTGAGACATCTGAATCCTTTTAACCCAGCCACTCTCTTTCTGCAGGAGTCACGCCTCCAGATGGGTGACAGTTTGCTACAGTGGAGTAAATGAATCAGAGACTCCTAGCAGGATGGAGACAGCTGTTAATGAGAAAAAGTGGTTCTTTAATTGGCACAAGGACTGCGATCTGAATCACTGAGGAGTTGTGTGATACAGCAGGGTATCACCTGTCTTTATAGAAAAAGCAAAGAAATAATGATGTCTTCTATTTAAAGCTGAGTCTCTGACTGCCCCGCTTCTTCCTTATTCATTTTTTCCAATTCCATTCTGCATAGGAGAACGTGTGTAACTATAGGTAGTGACTACAATTTGCTGATCTTGCTGGATTTAGATAGATTACAAAGACTGAGTAAAAGGATTCGTGATGGATATTTTTGAATGACAAGTTCATAAATATTTAGCTGACAGCACTGACTGCCAATGATTTTGGTTCAAAAGAAATACCCTCATATTAATTAAACAATCAAAATATTCCTTGTCTTCATTTAGGAGTCCTGTTTCCATTCTTAAGAGTATATAAAACAGACATAACATGCTAGTGCTTTTCTAGCATAAACATATTACATTTTGGCCTCAAAGGACACTTGTGCTATGAGCTGATAGAAAGCTTTATTCTATAGACCTGTCTGTGCAAGTCAGTTAATCAGACAATGCTTCAATTTCAGTTTTGTCTCATGTGGTTAAATGAATATGAAAGAATAAAGATAAACATATGCTGCTATATTCTCGATGCTGCCCAATATGTTTATAGCTGCGGTCACCGCTGTTCACCTTGTGGCCAGTGCACTGTTGCATATGCATACTCATACAGAGGAGGACTGGTTATGGACAACTGTGATATAGCAGTCTCCCATATAGTAAAAAAGTTATAAACCCCAGGCCACCACTATAATATACACGTTATGTATAATAGAACTATCAAACCTTAATGTAATAAGAAAACAAAAGAGAATGGTAGACACACTGCCTGATGAGATGTTAGCATGGATGAGGTGAATTACTGACCCCCCTGTACATGTGTATAATGAAACGGAGACAGCTAGAATTTGTCATAATCCTGTAGACTTCTTTTTGGTTAATGAAAAAGGATTTTTTAGTATTTATTTATTTATTTATTTTGCTAATTTTTTTTTTTTTTGGTATCTAGAATTAGACTATGGAAAATACAGACATCTACCCATCGGCAGTTGTTTTGGTGAAAGTCCTACAGACTGCACAAGTATGTTTCTGTACTGCACAACTGAAAGGTGGTAATGTGAGCTTTCAAAATCCTCACACTTTCTCATAAAATTGTTTATATCAAGATTAATCTATTCTACTTGCTCATGGACTTGTCGAGATCTGGGTCTTAATGTAATATGCTTAAACTTCATTTTTCTATAAAAGTTTGAAATTCTTGTGTTATTGTGTCATTGTGCCTGGAGTTTTGCACATTTGAGTCAAACGCCATTCCCGTTCAGGAATGCCGATGCTGTATTTGCGGTAATGTTTGAAATCTCCGCGTAGCTGTAATGGTCGGTGAGTGGGCCTAATTGTGTTCCTTTCATTGCTGGGCTGAATAGCTGCAACGGTTGTTTTTGGACTTGTTTGTCTGTGCGACGTTTGGGCCTTGGGCTGAATAGCTGCAATGGTCATTTTTGGGACTGGTTTGTCTGTGCAATGTTAGGGCCTTTGTTTTAGCTCCCTCACAGCTGTGAATAGCAACCTTCTGTAAAGGGTGCTTGATAATTTTTTGGATGAAAGTTTGCCTGCGAGTTGTTATCTGTAGGGTTTGCTTTTCGGGACTTGTTGGGACCTCTACATTTTGGATTTGTTGTAAATGACTGTTGAATATGAGCAGAGTTGCTTTTTAGGGACTTTGTTCACTGCTTGCACAGCTTTTAGCTGTTTTATTTCTTAGTTTTATGATACTTCCCTTCTATCCTGCCTGAGTAACATTTGTAGCTTCACTAACTTGTTGCTGTCTATATTGCTTTGTGTTTATTTTTGCATACAGGTGTATTAACTGCTTTATTTATTGAGGGGTATTTCTAATGTTTCACAATATTGTAAGAAAAAGTATCCCTCTATTTACTATTGTCTCCATTGTTTGCAGATTATCTGCTTTTGTTAATCTGTCTGCATTTACTTATATGTCACATTTTATTTTGGAAGTTTACTGGATCGGTGGTCAGGTGACTGCTGTCTGCTAATTTAGGAGTCTATGTTTTGTATTTTGATTAAGACAAACTTTGTTTGCAGTCTTATTGTTGGGACCTTTTGAGGTTTCTATATTGCCACGTACTTTTTGGTTTGTAAAGAACATATATTTTGTGGTATATCTTAATATCGCTTTAGTTTTTCTAGAGACTGCCTATCACATTTAAACTGCTTTATATATCGTATTGTTGTAACTATTGCCTAACGCCTGTCACAAATTATGTTGCCATTTCTTTTCCTCTTCCCTCTGCTATTTACACTGACATGTCACATCTTATCACACTCCCCTAAAATTCTTCCCTTACCTTCCACTCGGAACCTACATCCCTCCCAAAATCTATCCAGGTCCTACCATACTCCTATATGTTCACCCTCACTGTACTCTACCACACTATTTATTCTTTAAAATAAAATTACTCCCCTTATTAAAACTAATCTCAAACTTAAAACTCAAATTTCTCTATCCTCTCTCTCATCCTATTTCTTTACTCTCTATCCTGACAACACTCCTCCTTTCAGATGATATACATCCCAACCCTGGTCCTAATATCCAACTCTTGTCATCTAATTCCTCTACTCCATCTACTATTACTATTACCTCTTCCCCCCACACCTGTAGCAATCCTACTCTCACTTGTACCTCCCCATCCACTCTCACTTCTACATACAAAACCAAAAGACTTAAACACTTCTCCCTTAATATCCAGAGTATCTCCAACAAAGTACCTGATCTCCATGCTCTCATTCAACACTATACTCCCTACATTTTAACTCTCTCTGAAACTTGGCTAAAACCCCACATCCACAACTCTGAGATCTGCCCCCCCCCCCCCGGTTTCAATATCTACAGACAGGACAGACCTAGCAAAAAGGGAGGTGGTGTCTCCATTCTTTTTTCTGACTCTCTCAATATTTTACCACTTTCAATTACCCCTCCCTCCTTCCACTCTGCAGAGCTCCTCATAGTAACCTGTCGTCTCAACAACTACCAAAAAATGGCCATAGCCTCAATCTATATTCCACCAGGAAATAATATCACCATCCTTGAAAACATCTTATCTTGGTGTTTTCATCACATCTCCTTTGAAACTATTATACTTGGGGATGTAAATATTGACTGGAACTTAGTTAACTCTAATACACCGTCTCATAGTCTCAACCTATATGGTTTTACTTAACTTGTTTCCTCCCACTACCGCCTTGGCAAAAACCACTCCAGTTCTATCCTAGACTGGATTCTTGTAAATTCTACTAATTTGTACCACCAGCCAGGTACACTATCTGACTCCATTAATGACCACCTACCTATCCACATTACTAGATACTCACCCAAACTCACTTGTTCTCATCTCTTTAAATACATTTGTAACCAAAGAAATTTAAATATCACTTCCTTTAACAAAATTCTCTCAAATATTAACTGGTCCTGCCTATATTCTTTACCTTTAAATGATGCAGTTAGCTACTTCAACCAGACATTCCTAAACATACTCAACTCTCTGGCCCCATCAGGAAAATAAAAGTCAAAGCTAAACATGCCCCCTGGCTAGCCAAAGAAACCTTCCACCTTATGCATAAAATAAATGTCACTTGGAAACAATATCAAAAAAACAAATCTTCTGTCTTCCTTCAATCTTACGTGGAACTTAGAAACCTTACAAAAAAAAAAAAAAAAAAGAGTCAACCAGGACAGAAGAAAATGTTACCTCTCTGATCAATCTCTGAAACCTACTAACCCCCAGAAGTTCTGGTCAACCATAAAAACTCTTCTCAACCCTGGCTCACCCACAATCCCCAATCCTTTTCCCAATCAATCTCCTTCAGATACTGCCATTCATTTTAATCACTACTTTATTGATACCATTTCTAAACTTGTACCTAACACCTCTAATATTCCCAACCCCACCTCTAATTCCACTTCCAGTACTATCACTTCTATTACCACACCCACTTTTTCTCCATACCCCCAATCTGACTCCTCTAATCTCTCTGACCCCTTCTTGCTCAAACCTGTATCTGTTAGTTATATTAAAACTCTCCTTAGTAAACTCAAACCTTGTTCCCCCGCCCCTGATAACATACCTTTCCAATTCCTAAGAATTGCTGCTAACTCTGTGGCCCTTCCTGACTCTATTCTAATAAACCGCTCTATCCAAGAATCTATTTTTCCCTCTATTTGGAAGGAATACTATACTATCCCACTACATAAGGGTGGAAACTCCACAGAACCATCTAACTTCCGTCCCATTGCTATTCTTTCTCCCCTCTCCAAAATTCTAGAAAAGCATATTCATTCTCAACTGCTTTCCTACCTTACTCAAAACAATCTTTTAACCAACACCCATCATGGTTTTAGGCACAAACACAGTACTAACACAGCAATTTTATCCTTCTCTCATACAGTAGCTGAGGCCAGAGACAATAATAAACTTGTGTCTTGCCTTTTCTTAGATCTGTCAAAGGCTTTTGACACTGTTTCTCACAAGCTTCTACTTCAAAAACTTTCTCAGCTGAACATTTCTATCCCCACTCTAAATTGGTTCTCTAGTTACCTGTCCAGTCGCTTACAAGCAGTTAAATGGCAAAATTCCTTCTCACCCTTTCTGCCAGTTCAGACCGGTGCTCCTCAAGGTTCAGTTCTTAGCCCCCTCCTTTTCAACCTCTTCACTAATGGCCTACACACTGCCAGCAATCTCTCCCCTATCATACAGTATGCAGATGACTCAACTCTGATTTCCATTTCTGACTCTATCAATAACCTCCACCATATCACCCAGTCTTCATTTCACTCTGTTGAGGCTCTCCAATAATCAACTTATCCTGAACCCCTCTAAAACTAAGCTCGTACTATTCCTACCTAAAGATCTAGCCCATCACAAATCCACCTTTCTCGTATCCTCACTAAATGGCACATCATATCACTAAATTTACACACTAAACTCCTAGGTGTCATCACTGACGACCAGCTCAGACTAGAGCTCCACATACTTCATTCTATAAAGAAAACACACCAAAAACTGGGCATGTTATATAGAAACAGCAAATTCCTGACCTCCAACTCTAAACTACTGCTAGCCCAATCCTATCTCCTCCCCGCCCTCCTCTATGGCTCCCCTCTATTTTCCAATTTACAATATAACCTGCTGGCAAAACTTGACCAAACTTATAGCAAAATTGCTAGATTTGTCACCAGCAGCCCCTATAAATCCCATCACTGTTCTGCTCTCAAAAAACTACATTGGCTCGAATTCCCACACCTTCTGACCAAATGTCAGTTGATCCAAGCTTTCCGAATTCTTAATTCTGACTGTCCATCTCTGTCCAACCTTAATCTCCTGGTACATCCCTCCCCGATCCCTGCACAGCTCTGATAAACTCTTTCTACAAGTCTATAAACCCAATATTAACATAGGTAAAATACTTTATAAACACTCAATCTCCCTTATTTGGAATAATCTTCCACTCCATATTAGAAGTCATACCTCTCCTCCTAACTTCAAACATGACCATATTTTGTACCTCTATATGTACCTGTAACCATCCTACTTAACTCCTCCCTTTCCATATTCCCATTTCTTCACCAGACTTATCATTAAGACCTTTTTCCTCTTTCTTATCTTACTTTATCCTACTGCTCTTCTTTCTATACCTCCCTCTTTATATAATTTACTTTATCCTACTGCTCTTCTTTCTATACCCTCCCTCTTTATATAATTTACTTTATCCTACTGCTCTTCTTTCTATACCCTCCCTCTTTATATAATTTACTTTATCCTGCTGCTCTTCTTTCTATACCCTTCCTCTTTATATAATTTACTTTATCCTGCTGCTCTTCTTTCTATACCTCCCTCTTTACATAATTTACTTTATCCTACTGCTTTTCTTTCTATACCCTCCCTCTTTATATAATTTACTTTATCCTACTGCTCTTCTTTCGATACCCTCCCTCTTTATATAATTTACTTTATCCTACTGCTCTTCTTTCTATACCTCCCTCTTTACATAATTTACTTTATCCTGCTGCTCTTCTTTCTATACCCTCCCTCTTTATATAATTTACTTTATCCTGCTGCTCTTCTTTCTATACATCCCTCTTTACATAATTTACTTTATCCTACTGCTCTTCTTTCTATACCCTCCCTCTTTATATAATTTACTTTATCCTACTGCTCTTCTTTCTATACCCTCCCTCTTTATATAATTTACTTTATCCTACTGCTCTTCTTTCTATACCCTCCCTCTTTATATAATTTACTTTATCCTACTGCTCTTCTTTTTTTCTCCTCCCTCTAGATCACTTCATTCCTCCTGTACTCCTATCTTCTATTGCACTTTCCTTCTTCTGACCTTGTATATAGCTATGTACTATTCTTTGGATTATATTTATCTTTCTTATCCATTGTATCCATAAGTTTGTTTTGCTCTTTATATTGTTAACTTGTCTCTATTTGTATGTATTTGTATGTTTGTTCAGGGCTTTTTCCCTTCTGGTCTCCACTGAAGATGGGTAATTTCTTACCCAGTTGGACTAACCCGGTTAACAAATGTGAAATAAATAAATACATATAAGATATTTTAAATACCTTTTGGATGTATTAAAGGGATCACCATGAGCATGAGCTATTGAGTCACATACAGATGCTGAACTCAATAATAATAGTAATAATAATAGTAATAATAATAATAATGTCTGTTTTTGAGAAAAAAGTTCATGAAGAATAAGCAAAATGTACAAAAATCACAGTGTGATTCCTGTTGTGATATATACTGATTCAGATATTGCAGTAAATTATTTTTTTATGTTCATATGTTTGAGTACTAAAATTTTCCTCTCTGTTTTTTTTTTTTTTGCAACCTTCAGTGATCCAACCTAACCAACCAGAATAAAGAAAGGAAAAGCACTCTATGCCAATTACAAATGCATGATATTATTGCATTCATCTGAATATACCAAAATGTTTTAAAAAATGACAACAGCTAATTACAAAGGGTCAAGACTAGCAATGTTCCAAACTGAGTGCAAATGGCCATCTACATGACAACACTCAACTTCCTTAATGATCTTCAGTGTCCACCTGAGAATTTAGAGCCAAAGAAGCAAGTTACAACACTTTCTGTGGTGTAGGCCCTAACTAATGGTGCATGCTACTCCCTCATATAAGAAGTGAAGCAATTTCATGGACTGACATAAGCAGAAATATTTCATAAAGAACCCATCATAATTTATTTGTTTACACACCCAGCAGTAGCAGTTTGGCTGAGATCAAGCTCACCCACAATATGAGAGGATGTATACTGTATATGTTTGTTGTCAAGTAGCCTAAGGTAATTACTCACAGTAATAAGAAAGGGGGAACAGATCAGCAAAGCAGTCAGTGCTGTATTTGAAAAAGAACCGTGAAATATCCTAACCTTTGAGCTGTATTAAGAGCACTAACTTCATAAGATCATATTATCAAGGAGCTTACCCCATTCCTAAATGAGTAATGAGGTTCAGAGTTTGCTAGGTGAAATAAATATATCTTATTAGGCAGACTGTTTAGGACAAGGAACAGTGCATTAGTCCTGAAAATGATCACTGTATCCATGGTGCCTCTCAAGTATGTCATGTAGTAAATGTATTAATGCAGATATAACTTACATAACCAGTAAAACTAATCATTTTGTTTCTAAACCCTTGTCATTATGTGTGTTGAATATAAGAGTATGCTAGAAAAATTGACTTTCAGGCTCATATAAGAAGGGCATATGTTACAACTTCTTTCTGTTGATGTTCTTATACTAATTATCTTGTTATCCTATTTGCAGTTTCCTATATTCACGGTCCTATTAGGAATGCGATACTGAATATCATCTTGTTTCATCTGGTGAGGAATCTTATCAGTTTTTGTCATCATGAAAACTCAAACAACCTGTGATATTTACTGACTGTTTTAGTTTCTCTTTCATAGTTAATGATGGCGTTTTCAGCAATATTGTCAATAAAAAGTAAAAACCAAAGGTAGAATACATTCATCTGTAATGCCACCTTTAGTTATATTGCATGTTTATATCAAAGTTGGTATTCAGCCTCACCTGTACAGCATTATGTATATTCACCTGTACAGCACTATGTATATTCACCTGTACAGCACTATGTATATTCACCTGTACAGCATTATGTATATATGCATGTATGTTATTTGCAGTTTCTCTTTGGAAATGTTATTAAAAGTGACACAATACTGTCAGCGCAAGTGTATTTCTGGTTGGTGACTTATAACGAGCTACATGCAATGCAAGAGATGGCTGGAAGAATGAAAGCTATGACCAGATGATCTCCTCATAGTCTTAGGCTTCTCCAAATAGTACAAAACACTAACTTACTGCGGGCGTATCTGGAGTAAATCAGTAAGTAAATGTCTCCAAACTGCTTTGTACCAAATGACCTGTCATCAGGTTCTACTATTTATCTATATAGCTAGCTTTGCTGACCAGGAAATCTAACTAGGCTTGAATCTATTTTCAGTGGAGGCCCAGGGAGAAAAGTTACACATGTAGTACATATATAAAGTACAGAGAATATTACATATACATAAAGTAACATAATACGAGTTTTACATTCTGCAAGGAGAAAGGTTGAGCAGTTAATACTAATACAAAATACAAAAGATAGTCATTTTATATACATGAATGTAAAACACTGTAGGACTTTAACATTGTAAATCGCATATTTATGTACATAACAATTGTATGTATGGTTTAAATCCACAGTTGATATTCAAACATTTTATGTACAGAAACTGAATACGAACAGTTACTAGAAAGAAAGATATGTTTAGAAATAATTTGCTAGGATGTCATACCATTTAACTATTGTAAAACTGGATATTTTCAGTAGTAAAGTAAGTAGGTTAGAGTTTGTAAAGGAGGTTGTAGTTTTGGATGTCAGTATGATTGTCTTATAAAGAATATTAGTATGCATTGGAACATGAGACAGAAGATACAGAGATAGAGATTTCAGATTGGATAGGGATGGAGAGAGAAGATGCATTTATATGAGTTAGAAGAAAGAGGTTAGCTATATACAAGATGGGAAAAGTGTTTATGAGAAATATTTATATACTATCCAGTAGGTACAGCTGCCCATTTTTCTCATTTGTCATATCAGCACACCTTTTATATACATATCTGAAAAGTTTTACAATGTATGTAAAAGCGCATTTAGGGAAAAAACATAGGACAGTAGGATGAAACTCAATGTGAGACAAAAAGCAATGTTTTTGCTCTTCATCAAGATCTTGTGCTCAGGTCAGATACAATTAACAAATAGATCGATTTTATTCTCATTAAAGTTGTCAATATACAAAACTTTTAATGAATGGGCACAATAATGGATACTTCATAGCTTCATAGGTTAGTACTAGGCTAACTGCCCTTGTGGGCCATTTTAAGCCTAGCCAATTATGCCATGTGAGAATCAAACCCGGAACCTTGTGTCTGTAAGGTAAACACCTTAACTGTTATGGCAACCTCCCAACCCAAATATAATAACTACTAAGGGGCTTCCCACTAGGTGTTGAACTGTTTCCACTGACACTAGTAACTCTTTAAAAATTAGTTCCCAACATTTCATCTACATCTAGAGTCTACTTACTGTATTATTAAGGAATTTGCTTGCTTTAGGTAGTTAAGCTTCATTGTCAGTAAGCATGCTGTTATTAAATTGGACGTCTGCCTCATTACATCCGGGTGATGCCTCCAAGTGCATCTGCAGTTTACTCCTACTGACTCCTCTAGGCATCAAATATTGTCTGTTCATATTTGCATCAATAATTCCAAAACATGCTATGTACAAGATTTTAAAAGATTTAATCTTCAGATGTACACAATGGCAAACTCAACTGCAGTAATATTTGACCTCTGCTTAGTGGAGATTGATAGATATTAATTGTTGTATTTATGATATTAATTTATATAATTAACAGAGTATTAGCGAACAAGTGAAATGCTATTGGCCTCAGTAGGAATGATTAGCAACAGGCACTCAGGTATGCAGAATGGAATGTGTGTCATATGTGTACATGTGAAAAAAACATCAAAATGTCACTTAAAAAAAGTGATACCACAATATCAGGAGCGTGGATGCCACTCCTATAGTGCTTTATTTATTAAGGGATTCTGCTTCCCAGAATCCTCCTAATGTGATCACTGTTACCACAAATTACCAAAATGACCTTCATGTCTCCTCTGTCGTTTAGTTGCTGTTTTTATTTTCCATATCCCCGCTGCATGTCAGGGGCATTACCTCATTCAGGTTTACTACTTCATGCATACTGCACAGCGAGGCAAAGTCCCATTCCCTGATGGACACTCATGGCAAGTACCATCCTGAAAATGGCATTTGGGACATTTAGAGTAGTAGGTGATTCATTGCTTACAAAGAGTATTATAGTGACCCACCTACCTCACTTTCATTGCTCCATCCCTTCCCCTTCCTTTCTATGTTTCTTTTGAAATAATTCTTTAAGAGGTAAAAAAGAAAAAAGTCCACCAACATAACAATAATCCAAACAATTATGCAGTCAGCAATGTTAGTAGATTCTAATATAGAAACTCAGATGTTAAAGTTTGACATATACGCAGCTGAGCTAATAAAATGGCCAATTTAGCTATTATAATAATAGTCACATTATATTGGAAATAAAAGTATAATTTTATGTCTCATCCTTGCAAAAGTACAAAAAAAAAAAAAAAAAGAAGGAAAACTGTTGAGCACCATGTCATATAGGAATAAAGAATAACTATTGTCTGGGTTTGATTGCTGGCACTGAGAAGTTGCTGTGGAAGCAGTCCAATATGATAACACATCACATTGTACTTAAGATCCTAGACATTGTTATTTAATGCAAGGGAATTGATAAGTTAGGACATGGGAAACCACTCCTTAACAGCAGTATGACACTGCTCTATTCATTGCAATCTCATCAGTGGCCATGAGGAAGCATCAAAGTTCACCTGAGGAAGCAATGAAACTCAGGTGGACCTACTGGATGAGGAGATACTGAGTGGTATCTAGCAATTAAAAATACATGTAAAGATTATGGATCTTTATGCCTACCTTTAGGTTAAAGTAGAGTAAATTTGTCACAGGAAATATTTTCTACTATCGGACACTAAAGAAATAAAATAAATCCAGAGAGTAAACTCAGAGGAATGACTTAGGGGAGAAATTGTAATTAATACTTATAAAACTAACAGGAGAAAGATCCAAGCATTTCATATAACATTAGCCATTATTTACAGAAAATAAATGACATTTTAGTAAAATAAGTCCTTTAATTAATATAGAAAACTGTTTTGGTACGAAAAATGGAGTATGACAGGTTTAGAGAAATTGTTTAAGCTATGACATTATCTGGAAGGGTGATAAAAATAATAATATAATGTAACAATTCATTTAAAGTTAGATACAGTCCTGTAAGTAAGAATGCAAGGTAAAGTTTTAATATAGAAAAAAAAATAAAGTTTAAAAATGTAAAACATAGAAACTAAAATGTTGATTGCGGCTACCCCTTCCTAGTACAATTTGTATTGCTATAGTAGTAGAGGTGTGTTTAACACTGTAAAGAAATGCAAATAATCGAGTGAATAATTTTAATAACATGCATGAAAATGAATGCAAAAAAATGGAAAACAATCAAAAATCCTTCTCTAGTAAGCTAAAAAACAAATTAAAAAAATACTGTTGTTTAGTGACTGATTTGTTAATATTTATGATCATAACATTAAGGGCTGATATTGAATCTGCTTGTCCTAAATGCAGCATGACTCAGAAGAGAAAACTAATAATAGCAGAATTTTTAAAACCACTTTGTTATAACAGTCCAGTGATGTCCCACCTTTGTGTAAGGGTTTGAACTCTTGTGTCTTCCATTCTTCAGCATGAGGCAAGTTTCTGTGCTGATATTGACAAACTTCTGCAGGAGACCTGACAAATCATGTTTCAAACTGATCATTAGGCAGCCAGGCATGTTATCTGGAACCATGGATATTTTTTTGGCCTTGAATAGTGACTTCTGGCTTTATAATATATTTAAAAAATTAAAAGTTCACCTCCAGATTTGTTTGTTAAGATAAAGATCTGGAAGTCCTCTGCGTGCAGCTTACTATGAGCAAAACTTATCATATCATCGCTAATATATAACCTTTCTCTGTGCCCCCTTAGTCTATACCTCCTACCTAACCAGAAGGGATTCCCTATGTATTAAACCAAACATCATTTTCCTAGTAGACTTCAATTATCCATCCAAAAACTGAGATACTTGTACATCCTCAAACATGTATGTCCAGAAATTTCAGGACTTTGTCAATACAAAGCCTGAAGATCAGTTAATCTGCACCCCAATCAGGGGCAATAAAATCCTGGGCTTGGTCCTTAACAATATGGGGCAGCTTTATGCTTCATTAATTGCAACTTCCTTCCTGGTCACAATGGAAACATAAATCAGTCACACTGTCCTTAAGACTAAAGTTGGAAGCATCTTCCAATACCAGGGTATTCAGAAATCTTTGCCAAGGCTAAGCTACAAAAATTGAGTGATGTCCTGGTTAAACTCAGAAACCCCTTCCATCTTAACAACCCTACAACTTATGTGTGATCCTTTACTTTCAAATTCTATGTGAATGTCAACAGCTGGATAAATGCACCAGTCCCTTTCAGAAGTATATACAGTGCCAAATTTATAATTAAACCCTTATGGTGTGACACTAATATAAAAAAGGCAGTATAATAAAAGAACAAACTTTGCATGTAAAAATAAATTTAACTCTCAAGATGCCAATAACATTCTTGGAAAACTTAACAAGGAAGTCTGGACCCTGATCAAATCAATTAAATCCAGATATGAGATAAAAAACAGCCACTCAGGAAAAGGATAACCACAAAATTATGATAGAACTGTAAGAAACAATGCCCAATACTGGGCAAAGCTAATAGTAAAGGATATCATATACTCCAGTCCTGCGACATAGAAAACTTCGTACCAGAGAATTTAGTTCAAACTCACTTCTCCTGAATTCTGAGATCAATTACCTGCAGCTACACCCCCTCAAATCTCCATAGAACTATTCTTTAAGGCGCTATACAAGCCCAAGAAAACTACTTCTATAGGTACAGATAACATGTCTGGCTGCCTATTAGTTTGTAACATGATTTGTCAGTCCTTCTCCAGAGGTTAATCAATCTCAGCCCATAAATGGACCTTATCCCAAATGAGAGGAGGACAGCAACAGTGAATCCCTTGCACAGAGGAATGGCAACAATGGATCTTGGTAATTATAGAATGACTGGACTCATCTGTGTTGCTATAGAAAAAGTAATAATGCAATTATTTAATAAGGATATTTAACACTGAAATATTTGACCCAAACTAGTTCAGTTTTGTCAAGGGCAGATCCTGATTATTTAATAAGGTTAACTTCTTTTAAATGATTACTAAAGCAATTGATGATGGCAAATCAGTACACACCTACATTTACAGACATCAGAAAGGCATTCTCCCACACTCAAGTATAATACATAAACTCTCCTAATTAAAAATAAATACCCATGTAACTTATTGGAAAGCAAAATGGCCCACGAAGAGAAGACAGGAAATTAGAGTTGATAGCTCCATCTTCACCAAGATAACACCCAAGGGATCAGTTCTCGAGCAACTCCTGTTTGGTATTTACTTCTTGGAGGACAAAGAAAATGTTGAGAGTTATGGCTTACAAAGTTTGCAGATGACTGTAAACGTGGTGCCATCTTAAACTCCCCAGATATTAACAAAATTCTGAAGAAGGCCTTTCCTAAACAAACAGCTGATGTCAGAACCATGGACTAAAACTAAATGCCAAAAAAATGTAAAATGTATCCTTGGACAAATGTGACTTCCTTTGTAATTATCACATTGACAACACACCCCTGAAAGTTGATCCCACCATCAGAGATCAGGAACATATGTTGAAAATGAACTGTCCCTTTTCATGTAAGGAAGTCCTTTTTTATTGCACAGCTTATATCTAAACTTATGGCATCCAGGTCCAGGGATATAATAATTTCACTTGATTCAGCAGTCTTTAGTCCAGTTTACCCAATCATAGAATATTATGCCAGATTCGGTATACACCTTTCCAAAAAGTTGTTACATCTTGAGCAACTGCAACACTCTTCACAAAAGAAAAAAAAATCAAGGACCTAAATCACCAAACCTAAGCAGACCATCTCAAAGGTGTGTCCTTCTTGGTATCATACAGGATACTCTACCTGTAGTATAGAGCTGCAGCAGACTTTACCCTGTCATACTTATTGCACATTTGCAAGTCCAATAGTAGCAAGAACACCCGCTCAAGAGATCTCAGTCCCCATTGCAATAGAAAAACAACATGTTCGAGGGATGGGTATGTATCCTGGAGAAGAGCACTCCAACTGAACAGTCTTCCTCTCTTATAAACTAAACTATTTCTCTTACTCTATTTAAATGAAATTTGGATGAATAGATGGGAACCTACAAATTCAATCTCAGTTTATCAACCATGTCTCAAGGTTAGGATCAATAAGTAAATATCCCGACATTTCCTTGTTCTGTTTCCTCTGGGTTTGTCATATGCAAAATATAATGGTTATGTAAGGACAGGCTTCATAACCTATTCATAGGTTAACAAAGCCTGAGAGAGTCAGTAAGGGATCATTTGCATCTTTAGGTAAGAGGGACTTAAACTGACCAAGGATTAAAAAAAATGCACCACTAAGGGTTAAAAGACAATGTTATCATGGATAGTAAGTCTGTCTCCACAGTATAGGCATTATTATCTTAGTAAGAAATATTGCTTCAGAGTTTTACATAGGCTGTAACTGGCTAATCTCACCGTTGGAAAGTCAAGACAGAACTAAGATGTAACTAACCCCAGGTAGTTCCTAAGAAGGTTCATTACATTTAAATATTCATTCATTTAAATATGTATGCTTAAAACGCAGTTATGATATTAACCATTACAGACTTGTTAAACATGCTCCTGTCTTTAAATTGTATTATATAATTGTCCTGCATTTTTCTGATCTTAAATCGCATAGCCTGTCTTGAACCTCATGCCTTGTTTGATTTTATTGGCCTGAAATTGTCCAGTAAACAACAAAACAAGTCATGGGCAGTCAGAATTGCCAATGAGCTGAAACACCTGATGTTCATAAGGATCATTTGCATATATCCCATGTGCCTCTGATACAAGAGGTTTGGGAGGTCACTCAGTGGAAGTTCTAGCTTTGCTAGAGTTTTCATTTTGTTTTTACTGATTGGTTTTTCAGTGACCTTCTCACTCATTTTTTAATTTCTTTTATACCATGTAAATAAACACTGTATACCATTTACCATTTTGCTTTGAAAATGTTTGCATAACTTAACCTTCTCTGTGTTTTTGGAGCTTTCCTCCCAGGCCTCCACTGAAAACGGGCTGCATGTCCAGTTGGACCTTCCTGGTGAACAAATGCAAATATATGAATAAATAAATAAAGTACTATGTGCCTTCTTTTGGTGATATTGTTCACAAAGAAGCATGATGGTTTACCACAGCAGGGACATAGTCCCTGTTTGACACTCAATCAGTCAGCGATAATGTCAATATTATGAACCTTGGGCAAAGTAAAATTTATGGTTCCAGAGATGATAGCTATGAGAAAGCAAATGAATTGACTAAGGTGTCTGTCCTGCACTGAGGTTCAATTGATTATTTTATTTTTATTTTATTTATTTTATTTTACATTTGTTTACCTGGAAAGTCCGACTGGACACATGTCCATTTTCAGCGGAGGCCCGGGAGAATTGCTCCAAAAATGTAATACATAGGAGAAATTTCAGCACACAATAAAGTAGAAATTAATAAAAATTACATAACGTACATAAAATCAAAATTTAAAACACCTCATAATTTTTAAAAATAAAAACCTGCAATGTAGTAAACACATACATAATTTGAAAGGTAAAACCATGCAAGGTAATAAAGATCACACAAATATGATAATTGGTTCACGCAACAGGTAATGTTTGCTAACTATAGATAGTTCTTAGTTCTATACAATAAATATCAACAGTAGAGACAATCTTTGAGGTGTGATTAATATAACAGCCTTTCCAGGGGAACTGGTATCACTTAACAGTATCCTCTTTACAAAGCCTTGGAATGTATTAACCTGGGGAGTAATAGGAGCATAGCCAGTTGTTAGAGTAGTGGATTTTTAGGAGGTTTTTAAATTGAATAGTAGAGCTATTAGAAGTTACATGGCTTGGTAGTGAATTCCAGATTCTTGCAATAGCACAAGCAAAGAGAGACTTGCCAGCATCATTCTTATATTTGATGACATTTACGAGATTCTGGTTACTAGATCTTAAGGTTCTAGTAGTAGTGTAGGGTTGAATTAGATGCTGGAGTGCAGTGGTTTTCTCAGGATGGTAGTATAACTTGTGTGCTACTGATAATTGACTGAGTAGCAGTAGTTGAGACAGCTCAAGCCAGTTAAGCCGCTTAAGGGATAGACAGTGATGGGTCCTATATGAGGCTTCTGTAGCAAACTTGGCAATCTTGTTATAACAAGATTCCATTTAGTTTAAATCAGTCTGGCGGAGATTAGTCAGAATTAGGGAGGCATAGAGGAGGATGAATAAGAGATGAGTTCTAGTTATTGTGGCTTTGGTATGTCTAGTGATAAGCTGTTTGTTCCTGTAGAGGAGCCCAAGCTTTTTGTTTACTTTCTTGATGCTTTGTGCTATGTGAATGTCGAATTTCAGTTTATTGTCAATTTTTACACCTAGTATTTTAGTGTGTGTGATTGGAGTGATTTGAATATTATCTTTGGAACCTATGCTAAAAGTATTGTTTAAAAGGGGGACCTACCTGGGCTGAAAAGAATCAATTTTTTTTTTTTTTTTGGGATTAAGAATAAGTTTGGTGTTGGTGAACAGTGTTTTGGCTAGAGTAAAGTTATTTTGGGTTAGGGTTTGTAGTTCATTTATTGTGGGGGCAGCACATATAAGGGTGGTGTCATCAGCATATTGTACTACTGAGGCAATGAGTGTGGAGGAAGAGAGCTGGTCAGTAAACAGAGAGAACACCAATGGGCCTAGGATGGAGCCTTGAGAGACTCCTATGGATACTGGTAGCAGAGGGGACAATTGGTTTTGCCATAGGACTGCTTGCTGCTGGCCTGATAAGCAGCTGTTGAACCATGAGGAGGAGCTAATGTTTAGGGTAGATAGAGTTTCAAGAAGCATATTGTGGTTAACCATGTCAAAAGCTTTTTGGGGCTCTATGCTCCACACCAGAAGTATATCCCTCATTAGTAAGATCAGACCATAAATTAATTTCACTGGATGTCCACATCCCGACCCCACCCCCAGCCCAGAAAACCACAGTGAAAAACTTCTCAAAAGCAAACTTCTCACTTCTCAAAACTGAAGTGGAATCCTTCAAGGCCCCAGGGCCTGTAGAAACTATGGCCCAAACTGCAGAATCCTATATAAATGCATTCTACGGACATCTCCAGGAATGCATGGATCATGCTATACCAAACAAAACCAAGACCCAATCATCCAAAGGCAGGCGTCCAGTCTGGTGGACCCCTGCCATAAATAAACTGTACAACAGAAGGAGGAAGCTACATGATAGAGCAAAATCCCTAATAGGGAAGGCATCTCTGATCAGTACTAGCAAAAAATTACGATCCCTCATAAAATCCTCCAAGGCCAGCTTCGAGAGAAAAATTGCACAGGACACCAAAGACAATCATAAGGCTTTTTTCAGTTATGTTAGAAACCTGGGATGCAACTCCCAGACTTGCTCTGAGTTGATTCTAAACGACAAAAAATGCACTGAACCCACAGACATCGCCAATATCCTTGCAGACAGGTTCAGTGCAAACTTCTCCACCCCCTCCCCCCAAAAGAGCAAGTATCTATCCTGGCAGAGGGCTGCCTCCCAAACATCTCAGATGCTCAGGTGAAGGCTGCCCTCTCCAAAGCAAAAAACACTGCTTACATGGGACCAGATGGCGTCCCAGGTTGCGTCCTACATGAACTCCAAGAGGAACTAATCCCTCAAATAAAACAGCTATACAATCTCAGCCTCACTACAGGATATGTGCCCACAGAATGGCGTACAGCAACAGTGGTCCCACTCCACAAAGGTGGAGCCTCTAAAGACCCTGGAAAATATTGCCCCATAAGCCTGACTAGCTTAGTCGGCAAGGCTATGGAGAGGACCATCATGGAGCTCATAAACAAAGACATTGGGGACCTACAGACACTAGATCCTACCCAGTTTGGCTTTGTCAAGGGCAGATCCTGCCTTTTGAACCTGGTTGACTTCTTTGAAACAGTCACCAAAACCATAGACGAAGGGAAGGTAGTCCACAAAGCCTATCTGGACCTTGCAAAGGCATTTGACACAATACCCCACTCGGGCATCATAGATAAGCTATCCAGCTTAAATATAAACCCCTATGTCACAAGATGGGTCACAAACTGGCTCAAAGACAGAACCCACAGAGTGACAGTTGCTGGAGCCATGTCAGACTCAAAACCGGTCACAAGTGGCATCCCACAGGGTTGGACCACTCTTGTTCGGTATATACTTTTCCGAGGTACAGGCAAATGTGGGAGGACTATGGCTCACCAAGTTCGCAGACGACTGCAAACTGGGCGCCATAATCAACTCTCCAGCTGACACAAACATCCTTCAAAAAGGTCTCACAGAGACAGATAACTGGTGCCAGCGCCATGGTTTAAAGCTAAATGCCAAAAAATGTATAGTCATACCCTTTGGCAAAAACAATGTGCCCACAAATTACCACATAGGCGGAAACCCATTAAGTACAGAGAAAGTTATTAGGGACCTGGGGACCCAAGTTGATAACAATCTCTCCTTTGAAAACCACATTGCCAAAGTGGTTAGAAAGACATTCTACATAGCCCACCTCATCACAAAGGGTTTCACATCTAGATCAAGAGAGGTAATCGTGCCCTTTATTCATCCCTTATCAGGCCCATCATAGAATACAATGCCCCTTTTGGGATGTACCTTACCCGACACCTGCAGCAATTAGAAAGACCCCAAAAGTATCTCACCAAGAGGATCAAGGGTCTCAAACAGATGCCATATGCTGCTCAGTTAAAAAACTCCAGCTCTACTCAGTTGCATACCACCTACTTTGAGGCGATCTATGCCTGACATACAAAGCTATGTCAAATCCAGAATTAATGGACATGCTCCACCTCAGTAAATCTAAATCCCTTACAGCCACACGCTCGAGGGACTTGAACCTCAGCACAGAAATAAATAGAACTTGCTGGAGGGACAGGTTCATAACCCAGAGGCTCCCTTCACTCTGGAATAGAATTCCAGTTCATGTGAGGCAGAGCACCTCACTGAATCTCTTCAAGAAGAATCTCGATAAGTGGATGGGGGATTGTAGGTTTGTCCCAGGGATTACTTCTGTGTCACTATTAGACAGAGGCACAGTAAACTAAACCTTAAAAGGGCACAGTATACTCAAATCATGGGGTGGCGTAAGCCATACAGAATCGGGCTAGGCTTATAATTGCCCCAGGGCAGATAGCCTAGTATGAACCTATGAACCTATGTTATCATGGATAGTAAGTCTGTCTCCACAGTATAGGCATTATTATCTTAGTAAGAAATATTGCTTCAGAATTTTACATAGGCTGTAACTGGCTAATCTCACCATTGAAAAGTCCAAAGTAAAGGGCAAGTCAAGACAGAACTAAGATGTGACTAACCCCAGGTAGTTCCTAAGAAGGTTCATTACATTTAAATATTCATTCATTTAAATATGTATGCTTAAAACTCAGTTATGATATTAACCATTACAGACTTGTCAAACATGCTCCTGTCTTTAAATTGTATTATATAATTGTCCTGCATTTTTCTCATCTTAAATCGCATAGCATGTCTTGAACCTCATGCCTTGTTTGGTTTTATTGGCCTGAAATTGTCCAGTAAACGACGAAACAAGTCATGGGCAGTCAGAATCGCCAATGAGCTGAAACACCTGATGTTCATAAGGATCATTTGCATATATCCCATGTGCCTCTGATACAAGAGGTTTGGGAGGTTCATAGGTTCATAGGTTCATACTAGGCTATCTGCCCGAGGGCATTTATAAGCCTAGCCATAGTTTTGTGGCTTACGCCACCCCTTAGTTTGGAGAAACTATGCCCATTATTTAACTGTGCCTCTGTCAAGCAGTGACACTGATGTAACCCCTGGGGTGTATCTGCGATCTCCCATCCATTGGTCAAGATTCCTCTTGAACAAGGCCAGCGAGGTGCTCTGCCTCACATAAACTGGGATTTTGTTCCACAGCATAGGGAGTCTTTGGGTGATGAATCTATCCCTCCAGCACGTCCTATTAATAACCGTGTCAAGGTTTAAGTCACCCGCCCTTGTGGCTCTGAGGGATCTAGATTTTTTGAGATGAAGCATATTCATCAAATCTGGGTTTGACATGGCCTTGTATGTCAGGCATAGGTCACCTCTGAGTAAGCGGAATATAACTGGAGTTCTTTCAGTCGTGCAGCATAAGACAGATTTTTGAGACCCTTTATCCTTTTGGTGAGGAACTTTTGTGGCCTCTCCAGCTGCTGCAAGTGTCGGGTCAGATACATTCAGTCACTCAGTGGAAGTTCTAGCTTTGCTAGAGTTTTCATTTTGTTTTTACTGATTGGTTTTTCAGTGACCTTCTCACTCATTTTTTAATTCTTTTTATACCATGTAAATAAACACTGTATACCATCTACCATTTTGCATTGAAAATGTTTGCATAACTTAATCTTCTCTGTGTTTTTGGAGCTTTCCTCCCAGGCCTCCACTGAAAACGGGCTGCATGTCCAGTCGGACCTTCCTGGTGAACAAATGCAAATACATGAATAAATAAATAAAGTACTATGTGCCTTCTTTTGGTGATATTGTTCACAAAGAAGCATGATGGTTTACCGCAGCAGGGACATAGTCCCTATTTGGCACTCAATCAGTCAGCGATAATGTCAATATTATGAACCTTGGGCAAAGTAAAATTTATGGTTCCAGAGATGATAGCTATGAGAAAGCAAATTAATTGACTAAGGTGTCTGTTTGTGCTGCACTGAGGTTCAATTGATTATTTTATTTTTATTTTATTTATTTTATTTTACATTTGTTTACCTGGAAAGTCCGACTGGACACAGGTCCATTTTCAGTGGAGGTCCGGGAGAATTGCTGCAAAAATGTAATACATAGGAGAAATTTCAGCACACAATAAAGTAGAAATTAATAAAAATTACATAACGTACATAAAATCAAAATTTAAAACACCTCATAATTTTTAAAAATAAAAACCTGCAACGTAGTAAACACATACATAATTTGAAAGGTAAAAACATGCAAGGTAATAAAGATCACTCACATATGATAATTGGTTCACGCAACAGGTAATGTTTGCTAACTATATAATAGATAGTTCTTAGTTCTATACAATAAATATCAACAGTAGAGACAATCTTTGAGGTGTGATTAATATAACAGCCTTTCCAGGGGAACTGGTATCATTTAACAGTATCCTCTTTCAAAGCCTTGGAATGTATTAACCTGGGGAGTAATAGGAGCATAGCCAGTTGTTAGAGTAGTGGATTTTTAGGAGGTTTTTAAATTGAATAGTAGAGCTATTAGAAGTTACGTGGCTTGGTAGTGAATTCCAGATTCTTGCAATACCACAAGCAAAGAGAGACTTGCCAGCATCATTCTTATATTTGATGACATTTACGAGATTCTGGTTACTAGATCTTAAGGTTCTAGTAGTAGTGTAGGGTTGAATTAGATGCTGGAGTGCAGGGGTTTTCTCAGGATGGTAGTATAACTTGTGTACTACTGACAATTGACTGAGTAGCAGTAGTTGAGACAGCTCAAGCCAGTTAAGCCACTTAAGGGATAGACAGTGATGGGTCCAATATGAGGCTTCTGTAGCAAACTTGGCAATCTTGTATAACAAGATTCCATTTTGTTTAAATCAGTCTGGCGGAGATTAGTCAGAATTAGGGAGGCACAGAGGAGGATGGATAAGAGATGAGTCCTTGTTATTGTGGCTTTGGTATGTCTAGTGATAAGCTGTTTGTTCCTGTAGAGGAGCCCAATCTTTTTGTTTACTTTCTTGATGCTTTGTGCTATGTGAATGTCGAATTTCAGGTTATTGTCAATTTTTACACCTAGCATTTTAGTGTGTGTGATTGGAGTGATTTGAATATTATCTTTGGAACCTATGCTAAAAGTATTGTTTAAAAGGGGGACCTACCTGGGCTGAAAAGAATCAATTTTTTTTTTTTTTTTTTTTTTGGGATTAAGAATAAGATTGGTGTTGGTGAACAGTGTTTTGGCTAGAATAAAGTTATTTTGGGTTAGGGTTTGTAGTTCATTTATTGTGGGGGCAGCACATATAAGGGTGGTGTCATCAGCATATTGTACTACTGAGGCAATGAGTATGGAGGAAGAGAGCTGGTCAGTAAACAGAGAGAACAGCAATGGGCCTAGGATGGAGCCTTGAGAGACTCCTATGGATACTGGTAGCAGAGGGGACAATTGGTTTTGCCATAGGACTGCTTGCTGCTGGCCTGATAAGTAGCTGTTGAACCATGAGGAAGAGCTAATGTTTAGGGTAGATAGAGTTTCAAGAAGCATATTGTGGTTAACCATGTCAAAAGCTTTTGACAAGTCTAAGAATATGGATGATACAAATAGGCCCTTGTTTCCGTAGTGGTTAATTATGTTAGTAAAATACAGTAGTGCTGTGGTGGTGCTATGAGAGGGTCTAAAGCCATCCTGTGCTTTAGAAAGCAGGTAGTTTTTTTGGAGGTACTGCATTAACTGAGTATGAAAACTCTAATATTTTGGATAAAGGTGATAGAACTGTGATTGGGCAGTAGTTAGTGAGTTCTAAGGAGTTACCTCCTTGGTGTAGTAGTGTAATATGTGATGTTTTCCATGAGGTAGGTACCTTGTATGCTGATAGAGATCTGTTAATGAGAATAGCAACAGGATAGGCTATAGCTTCTGCAGCTATCTGAAGGAAATCTGCTGGTAGGTTAGCAGCAGCCAGAGTAGTCAGTTTAAGTTTACTAAGGAGTTTAGAAATGACCTTGGTGGACACAGGGTGCAGGGAAAAGTTGGAGGTATCGTTTTGTGTATTGGGTTGGGTTAGGGTAGCTGTTGGTATGGGGCTATTAGCATTATTTTGGGCACTGGCAAGGGTTTGATCTGTTTCAGTAAAGTATTTATTAAATTGTGTGGGAATGTTAGCATGGTTGTTTACTAACACAGGGGTTGCAGCTGTGGATTTTCCTGGCTGAAGTACAGTATTTATTGTGGCCCAGAATCTTTGAGGGTTGTGAGCATATTTCTCGTGCATGTTTTTATACTAATTAGTTTTAAGTTTCATTTTTTTTGGCTTTGTTATGGAGTTCTAAGTAGATTTGTCTCAAAGTAATGGAATTGTATATAGGCCTTATCCCTTTCTTTCATTGTAGTTTTAGATTCTTTGATTAGAGTGAATTCAATGATTAACATTCTCTACATTATATGCTAAAGATTAAACATTTAGTATGTGTTTTTGAGGGAATGCTAGGTGACTGCATATTAACAGCATAGTGATGATGCTGTAACAATCTTCAAATGGTCCAAATTCCTAAGGGGCAGCATAAAAACCTTAGATAATACTGGGTAAAATAGTGAGCATTGAGGAGGTTTGCAATCAAGTCAGTAGGTACTAGAGCAATAAGTACTACAGAATATTATCTGAGTGCATTTTATCAGATAGGAAGGAATCAATTCAAGGACAGCAGACGAATAATCAAAACAAAATTATAAGTCTTAGACAATGATACCATGATCTGCATTGCTAAAGGCTGAAGAAGGATCAAGGTAAATCAGTGTAGAATAATGCAGAACAGTGCAGCAGAATGTAGCATCGGTCCACAATAATGCAACACCTATGCAAAAAAAAGGCATACATGATCTGGTGCCATTAGACATGAATTAACTAATCTAATGAGGCCAGTCTCATTACTATGATGAGAACAGAAACCAGATTAAAAAGAATCTATGAGTCTATAAAGCATCAGGCGAGATGTTTAGCTGAATTATCAAAATTTATATAAGTCTTCCTTCAAGAAAAATGGATAAAGTCAAGATTCCATGCAGGACAATGCAATATTATAAAGGATGGGACCCAGGAGAACCATCAGCCATGCAAAAAAACATCCTGGAAGAACATGTATCCAGTCCACAAGTTGTAGATCACATTGTAAGAATGAGAGATATGGGCTCATCATTATTTGACAATGAAAGCTTTGACCAAAATTAGTAGTCAACAGTATCATTATAAAATGATGCAAAATCTATGATGTCATGAGGAGGCAGGGCTTATCTCATAGTGACAGCAGTAGGAGTCAAATATCGAACAACCAACTCATCTTCTCAGATGAAAATGCTTTATGTTTATAAAGACATGCCTTGCTGCATAGCTTGTTCGTTACATAAAAAGAGGATTGCTGGCCATTTTTCCACTGGAAATATCTCACTGAAGAGGAAAAACTGCCTCTTTAGGGAATACTTCAAACTGATAATAACATGATTTTTATCTATTTCAAGCTTGTAACTTCAGAAATGCATACAATTTCTGTTATACCCCAACCGTTTTCCTTTGTGTTTAAAAAATGAAGATGAAAAACAACCTATTACTCAAATGATCTGAGGAGAAAGACGTGTGTGTGTGTGTGTGTGTGTGTATATATATATATATATATATATATATATATATATATATATATATATATATATAGATAGATAGATATTTATATATATATATATATATATATATATATATATATATATATATATATATATATATATATATATATATTTATTTATTTATATATATATATATATATATATATATATATATATGGGTCTACTTCATAACACTGAAATTTCATAACTTTGAATTTCCTAACATTGAGACCCAAACATCTAAATCCCAAAACACTGAAAACTCAGAACATTGAAAGTGTGCTTCATAACACTGAAAACTACAGTGCATATGTAAATAACATCCTCTCCAGCTATAACAACACCTAAATAACAAACACACTTTCTACTACGTTTCTGCACCCCCCACACCCCCCCACACCCCCCCGTAAATTAACTATACCAACTCCAAGATCGCATTACAGTGGAAAAAAAGTTAATTTCTGAAGCTCACTACAGTGTATATATATATATATATATATATATATATATATATATATATATATATAAATGTGGGTCTATGTCAGATGACAACTCGAAAAAAATATCGAAGAGAGCATATCACTGAGTTTCTGAAAACTCAAACATTAGAAAACACACACACACACACACACACACACACACACACACACACACACACACACACACACACACACACACACACACACACACCTACCTTTTTACATTCTTGCAGGGGGGGCAAGCTTCCCTACACCTCCCACACCACATATATGCCAACTCTGAGATTGCACTACAGTGAGGAAAAGGTAAATTTCCCGATCCTCACTGTACCGTGATCTCCATTCAAAAGCTTTGAGTTTTCAAAAACTCGATCATATGGTCTCAACCAATTGGCGTTTGAGTTTCTGTAAACTCCATCAACTGATAAGGATCCATATATGTGTTTGCTGGCCAAATGCTACTCATGATGAGGCTGTAGGATTAAACTCTACATCCAGAAATGACAAAAACTGAACAGTCCTGAAGAGTAGGCAGGTATTTTTGCTTTTTTAAAGTCAAGTATGCTATGTGCAAGCTGCCTCACACAGTCTAACCATTGCATGTAGGTTGCTGCAGTGTATTTAACAGATGTAAACTTACCAGAAATGTTTTTTTATTGAATCCCAGTTATGCATCCTACTGTTCTGTCATTAAGCTTATTAGGAGGCTGTACTCATTATGGGTTTCAAAATCTGTGATATTTTACTGTTTTACTTTTTCTTAATCTCGTGCTTGTCATTTGGGTTATGCATCTCCATTCTACTTGCAGTGTTTCATTTGTGGTTTAACAATGAGCTGGCCTTGTTTCTTTAATATCACTGGTAGAAAATGAAACGCTAAGCCTAGACTCACACTGTAAACAGCAGTAACAAAAAAGTGACTCATATGAAATGCTATGTATTGTCTTGACCAATATATGAAAAAAATTCATTAAACAGATAACTCAAATGTGTCAGAACTATTAAAGAAATAATTACACTACAGAACCCATATTTTTATGTGAAAATGTGTAGGATGGTTACTACATGCTATTTTCTGGTGGTTAATAAAATAATGTTTTGTATTCAGACAGCATCTTTAACTTTGTGAAAAAATGCAGTAGAGATTAAGCAACAGATTTTATTACTTAGGCAATTAATCAAAAAAATCAATTATGAAAAAAAAAACGAAGACATGGTAAGGAAGATATTCCAGTTCATCATTTAGATGGCTCATTATAAAGCATCATAAAATCAAGCCAGTTGTACATTTACAGACTCTTAGCATCACATATAAATCATCATAGTGAATTTGCAGAACAAATCCATAAAATGCATTTCCCCACCAGCAGGTCTGATAAGAGCTTATTTGTTGCACAGAATCTGATGTAGGGCTTTGTTTTAAATTTCTTTACTTTCCTCTGCTTTATTCAAGTTTTCATCTGACATGCTAATGGGCAATCATATTTTATTAATATATAATGCTTATTAATTTATGGATTCTAAAGGTATTGATATAATCAGTTTATTTTCTTTATACTTACAGAAAATACAGAGCACTTCATTCTGGAACAGTTTGTCACCACTACTTAAATTCAGGTAGGTTTCCACATTTACTCTAGCAATGCAATTTCCTTTTCTTCCCTTGATAACTCAGGAAATATTGGTAACTGCATTATAAAATATAGCCATGTCACTGAACACTTACCCTGAACACAGTGCCTGCATAATTATATGAAATGTGTTTCTTAAAATATTGCTAGCTGGCTCCTGCATTCTGCAGAATACTAAACTGACATGGATCATAGACCAATGTTTGCCCTGAACTGCCCCATGCTCTATATCTGTATGGTCAATATAAACCTGCTCATAATGTATGACTTCCCATAGTCTCTCAGCACTTACTGAAATGTGATAAATGATATTTCCACATTGAAAGAATATAAAGTCTTACTGCTTTGGAATTTTTACAGAGTCTTAATTTACAATAATGTATTTTGTGTTATATGATGCTGAAAACTGGACCGACAATTTGTTCTGATGTAATTTGGAACAGCAAATGCTATTGCTCTTTGCTTTCAATTTTATTGTTTTATATTGTGATTAATACATGTGGTAAACCAATGCTGCCATGTATATGTGCTATTTTTGCATGCACGCATTTATATAGAGATCTTTCTCCATAGACAGCAGAGAAAATGGGTCTACTTTTTAATGCACACATATATGGTTACAGTTACATTAGTCGAACATTCATTTGTTCCTCTCATGTAACTGCTGTGATTTTTAATCGAATATCAGCTACACCAGCTGCAGGAACTCTTAAAGTCAGTTTCTTTAGAGGGAAATGGTAAGTGAAAGTAAACAGGTTAGAAGTGCTTGTAGGTTAGGGTAAAGGCTAGGTAAAGAGGCAGTTTTAGAGTTTTGTGTGTGCATTAGGATTAGAGTAATGGTGCACTTGTGCAATCCTTGAGTGTATATGTTAGATTGTTGTTTAGTGGTGCTATCAGAGAAGTGATTTTGTGTAAGGAAATGTGCAGGGCTAGAGACAAGGGCAGGGCCAGGCTTAGGGTTAACACACATGAGTAAGGGGAGCATTTGGTATCTTTATCTGATCAGATAACTTTCTCTTTCTTTTTATTCAGTGTAAGACATTAGGAATGACCGATTTGTAGTTCCTGCTTGAGGGAGGGTCAATAATGTAAATTCAATTTGATCACACATATACACACATATGCAGAGACAAATATATAGATAGGCAGGCAGACAGATATGATTCTAGTATAAATGTTTGAAAGTATCAGATACTATATACAAGTTGCCTGTAAAAATAAGTTTGAAAAATGTTAATTTCCAAAAACTCTAAACACACTGGAAACTGCAAAAAAGTACAGAAGGAAAACAATTCTTATGTGATCTTTACACTGAACCTCTTCCATAACACTAAATCTATATTTGTCTGAATATCTGTGGTTTTGTTATGGAAATGGTATTTTTAAGTTATGATATAAGGCTAGTGTAAAGGGGAAGGTTAGCGTAAGCATGCATCACTGACCATAAATCTACACATTACCTTAAAATCCTTTCCATAGCATTCCTACTAATCAAAACAGTATCTCACACATGCACACACACACACACACACACACACACACACATACAAAACATTACATTTAACACCTTAACTTACCCTGATCCTAACCCAAGCCTGCACACTTTTGCAAACATATGCTAAAGCTGTACTCTTACCTAACCCTGACCATAACCTTTAACCTTGACATGCTCACAAACACCCATACTCTAAACCTATACCCTTACTCAGTCCTAACCATAACACTCAAACACACAAACCTGCCCAAACCCAAGCCTCACTTACCTTTTTCAACCACATGAACATTTGAATTTCCTAACATTTAACAAATCAAGTGTGCAGCAGTTCAAACTACCCCTGAATTTATTGATGTTATGTATATTGCAGGTAGCCATACATTTATAAAGAAACCTTCAGACTACTTTAATAAAGGATGTGATAAAAGAGTTCGGCCCTGGTTTTGCAATGCTTGTTTCACCATTCTGACATTGTGTCAAAACTAATTCACTAACAAGGATCACTCCCTTTCATTATATATGCTACATAGGTATTTCATACTCATAGATTAATACTAAGCTAACTGCCCTTACAAGATTAGCCAATTATCCCTTGTAAGGTACAAACCCTGCACCTTGTAAGACAAACACCTTAACCATTAGGCCACCCTCTCAAACTCGTTGTTTTTTATCACTTCAGATTTTACTACTTAGTATCAAAAAAGTTTATTAAATCCTATTTAAAAAATAACCATTTAAATTATACTTATTTTATATTTTGTACTGATGTAAAGGTTTATGTTCTTGGTTTTACTGATTCTTCTGGTTCATATACTGATCATGGCATTCTTTATTCAGACTCTTCACAGACTGTATATTTAGCAGACAATGAAACAAAGTAATAAGTATATTACCAGACTTCCTTTTGACAACCTGCTTTAAAACCTATTCCTATACTACCATTCACTGACAACCTTTAGTCAGTCAGTCAGCTTTTTCTTTCAGTTCTACAACCTTGTCAGTCAAAATCCCTTTTCTGTGCAAACTAGAATATATTTTAAAAATTATTTAAAACTCAAAAATTCTTATGTAACATTTTATTGACTGCATGATATATTTTTGTTTTGGAAAGAATGTCATGGATATGATGGCTAGTGAATTCAAGATATTTGAAATGCACAACCACAACTCTGTGTTCTTGGAAGTGAAGAATCAAATATCACAGCTCTAGCACTAAATAATATTGTCAGTTGCATTTCAATGTTTAGTTTTATTTGATGAACTTGTTTAAGAGATAAATGAGCAGTCACTGGTTTGATTCTAGATGTTAACCTTAACGTGCACACACACAAATAAAACCCTCTTCAACCCTCTCCTTCTGCTGCCAGGATAGCATAACAATGGGATAAAGGCACATTCCTGATCCAAATTCTACTAACATTTCCTACATAAAATTGACAACACGTTATGAAAGCCTGAGCATTCACTCAGTTGATACACAATTTTACACTAGCTCTGCATTTAACTGAATGCTTGAAAGCTGTGTGTGCATAGGTGCCGAAACCATTGAGTGATGGGGGATGAATTCCCTCCCACTTATACAGCTGCAGGTTGACAATTGCAAAAAAAAAAAAATTCTTTACCCTGTGGTGCAAATGTCTTCTCCTTTAAGGACGACTTTGCATGTGTCAATGCCAACACAGATGTAAATACATTCCACATGTGTATGCGAAACTTAAGCTAATGGTTTCGTCAAGAGAGAAGGTAAATGTGTGTATGTGTGTGTGGCCATTCGGTTGAAAAAGAAGATAAATATGTGTGTGTGTGTGTGTGTGTGTGTGTGTGTGTGTGTGTGTGTGTGTGTGTGTGTGTGTGTGTGTGTGTGTGTATGAGCGCGCGCATCTGTGTGTACTTTAATATTGTTCATTTCTGTATGAGAGTGAAAGTGTGTGTGTGTGTGTATGTGTGTGTGTGTGTGTGTGTGTGTGTGTGTGTGTGTGTGTGTGTGTGTGTGCGTGTGTGTGTGTTTGTGTATGTGTGTGTTTGTGTATGTGTATGTGTACAAGGTACAGATATAAATACAGAATAAGATGTAGCTAATCATGTTGATGTAAATGCAATGTGACATTATGGCACTGCTGTATCTGGGCTGTGAATGAATGAATGAATGAATGAATGAATGAATGAATGAAAGAAAATCCTTTCATAAGACCAGACATGTTCATTGTTATACCCTCTACAGCTATAGTCCAAATACTATAAGACATTTAGCTTAGACATTGTACTAGATTTTAGTAGCATCCAATGCATATTTGTTGAGAGAACACAACTAAAACAATACTATGGAAAGAATGCTTGTTTGCTCATAAGATTTCCTAAGACTTCTAAGTTCCAGCATGCAGTATATTTTATTTTAAAGATGTATAGCCTGATATGTGTTTGTTTCACTTTGGAAAACAGCATGACAATTCCTGATCCATTCTACCACAAACATGCACGCATTCAGAGTGGACTGAGTTGTTTCCTTGTCATCATCTAAGCAGGACTTTCATTAGCCTGTCTGAATCTATTCAAAGAATGGCTATATATGAGCTAGTAAGAGGACTGCATCTATAGCCATTCTTTGAATAGATTCAGACAGGCTAATGAAAGTCCTGCTTAAATGATGACAAGGAAACAACTCAGTCCACTCTGAATGCGTGCATGTTTGTGGTAGAATGGATCAGGAATTGTCTAATATAGCAATAACCCACGCCTGGGTGTGGGTAATGCTGGATTTACCCACGGTTGGTGTGGTTTGGCCATGAGGGCGAAGCCTGAGTGGCCAAACAAAGCCAACCATGGGTAAATCCAGCATTACCCATACCCAGAAGTGGGTTATTGCTATTATACAATGACATTACTTAAGAAAAACAATAATTACTTTTCTTAAATAATGGCATTGTGTAATGCCTCCTTGCTGCCCTTCCGCAGCTGTCTGGTATTCTGTGGCAGTTCTGATGTACTGCGCATGCCTACGCAGTACATCAGAGCTGTGGGCAAAAGCAACGGAGAAAGCAAGATCTCCCTTGCTTTTTAAAAGCTGTTTTGCTATGTTAAATGAGTTTAACATAGCGAGACAGCTTTAAAAAAAGCAACAGAGAATCTCCGTTGCTTTTTTACAGCTGTCTCGCTATGTTAAACTCATTTAACATAGCAAGACAGTGTGAAGCAACGGAGATCTTGCGTTCTCCGTTGCTGTAAAAAAAAAAGTTATAGTAATGGAAAAATCCGGGCGACCGGACCTTTTTCCATTACTATAACTCTTCTTTACAACGTGCAGGCTGACCAATCAGGTGCACGTTTTTGAATATTTAATGGGGGGGGATTGTTGTATAATTTTGATTAATAAACTTAGGACTGATGATATATACCACATTTATATGTATATGGAAACCATTTTCAATAAAAACACTTTTTATCTTTGATCGTGAGCTCTTGGGAGTTGCTATGGGAAAGCATATGCCACAGTTTTTGAGAATTTATTTCTTTGTCATTGGGAATGAGAATTTATTTTTAATCATATTTTATGAAGCACTGTAAATGGATTTGAGAAACTTTCATGATATATTTATGCTATGGACAGGAACCCAAGTCTTCCTCAATAAGTTATTTCAGTATGAGGGCATAACAACTGAAGTTGTGGTGTGTCTGTGTTTCTGTGCATACA
Organism: Protopterus annectens; assembly: GCF_019279795.1. Classification (NCBI taxonomy): domain Eukaryota; kingdom Metazoa; phylum Chordata; order Ceratodontiformes; family Protopteridae; genus Protopterus; species Protopterus annectens. The sequence continues at coordinate 1,007,289,664 of NC_056739.1, forward strand.
TGTACATGTGTGCTTGTAGGGGGGTGCTGGTGCATGTGTGTGTGTGTGTGTGTGTGTGTGTGTGTGTGTGTGTGCGTGTGTGTGTCTGCGAATGTGTGCATGTTTGTGGTAGAGTAAATGGGGGGATAACTGTGCCAATGCACAGATTTGGTGGGTACAGATTTTTGTTATGGAAAAGACAGATTATATTTGCGTTACAACAGAAATAGGATTGTGTAACAGAAAATCTTTAGATTTTTAAAGAATTGTAATTTTTTTGATAGTCCTGTAATAAATTAAAGGAAAGTGGGAAAGTATTTTTTTATTAATTTTTTGTCTAATGCAAGAAGTTTAAAGAATAAAATGGCCATCTGGAGTCTAATGCAACAGTCATTAAGTTAGATGTTATACTTGTGACTAAAACTTGTATTGTATTCTTATAAAGGATTTTGTAACTATAGGAGAAGAAAAAGAGCCAGTGGGTTGACATATTATGTCAATGATAGATTAAAAGCCTTTCATGCATTGAAGTGACTCATAAAATTATTGCTGTGAATATTATTAGTGCTGGTTCGGATAGTGCTGTTTGTTTTCAGGGCAGAATAGTAAGGATTTGTCTTTTTATGTTGAAACTTTATCTACTTATTTTTTGGAAGGTGTTGTCATTTTTGCAGGTTATCTTAATTATTCTAATGCAAGATGGATTTATCAATCACACTCTAGAAGTTCTATGAGTACTTTGGTTCATATTAATTTGGAACATGGATATACTCAACTGGTAGTGGAACCTTCCTGAAACCACAGTATTTAAGATGCTGTCTGGATTAAGAATGCAGATAATGAAGGTTGTTCTGTTGACTGTGAACTAGGAGATTTGGAGTACTTGAGTATAAACTTGTATTTTGAAAGTCTCTTGTATACTTTACCAAAAGAAAATAAAGCAGGAAGAAAAATCTATTACAAACACATTATGATCTTATAAATGTGAGGATAAAGTCCTGGTACTGGAAGCAGTTAGATTCAATTGAATATTATGTCATCCTGGAAAAAGGCATGTGTATCTGTCCAAACACCTGCAACAACTGGAATGCCCACAGAGATACCTTACTAAAATGATACAAGTCCTAAACAATAGGCCTTGCATGGACCACCTTAAAGCCTTATCACTATACTTGGTATCGTACAGAGTGCTAAGAGGTGACCTGTGTCTGGGATACAGGGCATCCTCCGACCCAATAATGATGAACCTACTGAACATCAGCAAGTCAAATGACATCAGAAATACTCAGCCCGGTATCTAAACAGAATGAACCCCAGGTTGCCTGTCATGCCAGTAATGGATAGAGACAGTTCCTAAATGCTGCATCCCTTACATAGGTCCCCTCCAATTATCTATGGTATGATCACAGTTATTCTCACTAGGGTTAATGTACAATTATCAGCCATGGGAAGGGAAACACCAATCAGGAAATGTTAATTCAAGCACCAAAAGGGAAACTGGCTAAGCTTAAAATGTCCTTCAAGTGAATTTATGTTGAGGGAGTAAATAGTTTTAAAAAATTGCCCATTTTAGATCACTAAGTGCCCCTGTCACCCACCACCCTCCAAGCCTTCAACAGCTTCTGACACTTGTGTGTGTGTGTGTGTGTGTGTGTGTGTGTGTGTGTGTGTGTGTGTGTGTGTGTGTATGTGTGTGTTTATAAAATTTAGAAACCTATACATAGATATACAAAGTAATATATACAAACACTATAGAGATTCATAGGTTCATAGGTAGGTACAAGGCTATCAGCCCAAAGGCCTAAGTAAGCCTAGCCAACAAGGTTCCCTGGCTTACGCCACCCAAGAAAGTTATTTTCCTGTGCCACTGTCGAGCAGAGCCACAGAAGTGATCAACGGGGAGTATTTCCTATTTCCCATCCACTCAACAAGATTTTTCTTGAAGAGTGCTAATAAGGAACTTTGCTTGAAACAGATGGGTAGCTTGTTCCAGACTATGGGAAGTCTCTGGGACAGGAATCTATCCCTCCAGCATGTCCTGTTTATTATGATGACAAGGTTTAGGTCCCTAGAGCGTGTAGCTCGGAGGGATTGGGATTTCTTTAGGTGTAGGATGACCAACAGCTCTGGGTTTGACATAGCTTTATATGCTAGGCAGAGATCTCCTCAGAGTAGGTGATATGCTACGGAGTAAATCTGGAGTTTTTTGATACGGTCAGTGTAGGGCATCTGTTTGAGGCCAGTAATCCTCTTTGTGAGGTACTTCTGAGGCCTTTCCAGCTGCTGCAAATGTCATGTGAGGTACATTCCAAAAGTGGCGTTGTACTCTATAATGGGTCTAATGAGTGTCGAGTAGAGGGGAATGATGACCTCTTTTTTCCTGGATGAGAACCCTTTTGTGATGAGATGTGCCATGTAGAAGGTCTTCCTGACTACTGTGGTGATGTGATTATCAAAGGAGAGACTACTGTCCACCTGGGTCCCAAGGTCTCTTATCACACATTTAGTATTAAGTAGACTGCTGCCTATGTGGTAGTTCATGGGTATAGAGTTTTTACCAAAGGGGATGACAATACACTTTCTGGCATTGAGCTTGAGGTCATGGCTCTGACACCAGGCATCTGTCTTAGTCAGGCCCTTCTGTAGGATGTCCACATCATTTGGGGACTCTACTATGGCTCCTAGTTTGCAATCATCTGTGAACTTCATTAGCCAGAGGCCTTCTGTGTTAGCCTATACTTCAGAGAAGTAGATACCAAACAGGAGAGGTCCCAGGACTGAATCCTGTGGTACTCCACTTGTCACTGGTTTGAAGTCAGATTTGGAGTCTGCAACCTTTACAGTGTGGGTTCTGTCAGTGAGCCAGTTGGCAACCCATCTTGTGGTGTAGGTATTTATACCTAGTTTAGTGTGTTTAGCTATAATTCCAGAATGGAGGATGGTGTTGAAAGCCTTGGTGAGGTCAAGATAGGCTGTGTGAACCACCTTACCCTTGTCTATGGCTTTGGTGACTGCCTCAAAGAAGTCGATCAGGTTCAGGAGGCATGATCTGTCTTTCACAAACCCGAACTGGGTGGGGTCCAGAGTTTGGCGGTTACCAATGTCTTTGTTTATGAGTTCCATGATGATACGTTCCATGGCCTTGCAGACCAGGCTCATCAGGCTAATAAGGCTATAGTTTCTTCAATCAGTGGTGGCTCCCCCTTTGTGGAGTGGGATAACTGCTGCTCTGTGCCATTCCGTGGACACAAAGCCTGATGTGAGGCTATGATTGAACATGGTGCTTAGGTGGGAAGCCAGTTCGTTCGAAGTTCATGTAAAACGCAGCCTGGGATGTTGTCCGGTCCCATTGATGCTGTGTTTTTGGCTTTAGATAGTGCAGCTTTTACCTGCGTAGTTGTTATTACAGGGACTCTGGATTCTTCCTGTATAGATATGGGCCCTTTAGGGGTTGAGAGTGGGGTAAAGTTAGCACTGAACCTATCTACCAGGATATTGGCAATATCAGTTGGTTCTGTAATTTTCATGCCGTTGTGCTGTAACTCAGAGCAGATCTAGGTATTGCCATTGAGATTCTTGACATAGCTATAGAATGCTTTGTGGTTGTCCTTAGAATCAGTGGTGATTTTGATTTCATAGCTAGCTTTGGAGGATCTTATAAGGGATCTCTACTTCTTACTGAGGCTGATCAGGGAGCTCCTCCACTCATGGGATTTTACTCTCCTTTGCAACAGTTTCTTCCTTCTGTTGTACTGTTTGTTTATGGCAGGGAACCACCAGATTGGCTTACTTTTTTTTGAGGATAGCATCTTGATTCTGTTTGGGACAGCATGATCCATGCACTCGTGTAAGTTCTTATAGAGTGCATTTGTGTAGGATTCAGCAGTCGTAACTATATTGTCCATCTGCATGGGTGTCATGAAGTTTGCCACTTCTGTTTTAAGAAGCATGAAGTTGGCTTTGGAGAAATTTTTTTCCATGGTTTCTTTAATGGGGGTGGGGGCGGGATTTGGATATTTGGGGTGATTAGCTTATGGTCGGATTGGACCAAGGAGGAGTTCATTTCAGGTGTGGAACACCGGTCACTCATGTTGGTAATGACTAGTTCTAGGATATTGTTGCTCCTGGTGGGGGTGTGGATAAGTTGATCCAGGCCATTGGAATTTATAAATTCCAGAAAGTGTTGAGTGAAGGAGTTGGTACATGAGTAGTTTTCCCAATTAATGGTGGGGTAGTTGAAATCACCCATTATTAGGGTGTTTGGTTGAACCCTAATATTTTCCAGTATATCAAGAAAAGAGGAGTGGGAATCCTGGGGCATGGTGGGGGATCTGTAGTAAGCTACAATTTGGATTGGAGTTTTGCCTAGAGTTAATTGCACTTGGATAACCTCAAATGTATTATGCTAAGCAACTAGTCTGGAGGTGTGGATATCCTTAATGAATAGGGACACACCTCCGCCTTTGGTGGTCTGGTCCAGGTTACATGGCCGAAAAGTGTGGTATGAGTTATAGCCTGGTAGTGCAGGGGTGCTCTCTGGACCCATGAACCAGGTCTCAGTCACTGCACAGATATCAATGTTTTCCATTTTAAGGAGTGCCTCGAGGGAGTGCATTTTGAGATTGAGACTTCTAGCATTGAGTAGCATTACCCTCAGTTTTTGCTTGCCTGTTCCTGTTATTGTGGTGAATTTGTCATTTTAACCTTGTCTAAAATAGGGGTGGCAAGAGCCTTAGCCAGTATCTGGAATCCTAGGGCAGGCCATCTCTGGTAAAGCATCGTAGTCTGTCGACCAAATCGTCCCAAGCAGACAGATACTGGATCCCCTTAGAATAACACCAGAAGCTTAGCCAATTGTTGAAGTTGATCATTTTGTCCTTGTACTGCAGTATCATTCTAGGTGATGGCTGAATGCTAGTCAGGGCTAGGATCATACCTGCCTGGGCTACAAGATCAGAGAGCTCTTCCATGTCTCTTTTCACGGAGTCTAGGGAGGTACATCTCAGGTCATTCACACCAACATGGACAATGACAGAATCATATTTGTACTTTTTGTGGAGTGACCTGAGTGCGTGTGTTATGTGGCGGATCCTGGCACTTGACAGGCAGCTGACAGTAACCTTCTCCTTGTTTAGCCTGTTGAGTGGGACATCAGTGTGCCTGACTATAGAGTCACCTATGACTAGTGTGCCGGGTACGTTGTTTTGCCTTATGGGCTGTGGTTGAGTGGCACACTGAGTCTGTGGGCTATGTGTCATTTAGGTTGTGGTGGTGGTGGAGGTTGCTTGTGTTTCTGCTTTGGAGGTTTCTGTTGCTTGAGCAAATTATTTTTGAGAACCTTTGCAAATGTTTTTGTCTTTCTATGTGTGGATTCTGGTGGTGTAGATTTAGTGGGACTGTGATAAGTGTGGTGTGGTGCAAGTGTTTACCTTCTCCTCTTGACAGTCAAGTTCAGTCTTGGTGGGAGAGAGCTTTACCTCCAGTTTGGTTAGATAAGTGCATCTCTCATAGGTTATAGTGTTGAGTGGTAGGAGGAGAGGGTTGTCTGTGTACATGAGGCACTTGCTATATAGTCCCAAGATGCCCAGATTCGTCAGATAGACAGGAGAGAACACTGGAAGCTGACCCTTGGACATGCCTGAATAAAAATCTATTTTCCTCCAGATAAGTGAGGAAAGTAAGTACAAGAGCTATTTTTCACTAAGCAAGTGAGGAAAGTACACTGGAGGTTTTATTGCAGTTCATTTCCAGTGACTTTGTGCAGTGTAGTTTACTTACAGGCAATTATATAATTTCAACCAAATTATACAAACCAAACAGCAAGTAAAAATCCCCACAGAAAAAAAACAAAAATCAGAAACAAAAATATCAAAAAGACTCTGGCAAACTTGTGACTTCACTGTGTGGCTAATGACTGAGGCCCATGGGAAATATGCAAACTACCATTAAGAACCGACAAACATTTTAACCACATGAATTCTGAATGCCACTGACTTTTTTGTGTGTGTGTCTTTATTACAGCATTCAAGGCAATAAAGCCAAACCTCAATAGCCATAGGCGTGACATGCTCCACTTATTTTTTGGGATTACCAGTACAGCATAAGTGGATAGCTCAACTATTATTTTAAAACACTCAGCTTAAACCAAGGCCTTATATCCATACCATTGGTTGACACCAAATTTGAACAAAAGAATGAATAAAACAGTACGTAAAAAGGTCATAGTAAAAACAGGAACACAAGTCCCCAGACACAGTAGAATCCACTCACGGCTTTTAACCTGCACAAAGTAAACTTACAGTGCTTTTCATCTGTTCTCAAAGCAGACTTCATCAGAAGGGGTTTTTACAAAAACATTTCACAGTTTAAATAGTCTTTAGCACCAAAAACGCGGGATAATTAAGACATTAAAGAAACACTACATAATTAATCATGAAACATACACTAAGCTGAAAATATAAACAAACTTACTCAGATATCAAAATATATACTATGATTTAAAATAAAAATCACTTATATGTAAACACAAAAACATTCCCCAGTGAGGTACATCCTTAAAAGACATGCTATTTGTCTAAGCAGACTTTCTAGTTTAAAAATACAACTAATAATAATTCAACTGTTTGAACCAGAATTGTGAATTCACAAGAAATATATATAGTAATAAAATCAAATTAGACTTTTCAAAGCGTTAAAAAACTCTAAAGTAAACATTTCATCTCAGCAAGCTCTTCAATTTCAGAATGCTGCTGATGGAAGTAAATTTGTTTAAGCCAGGAATATTGCTTGCATCTAAATTGATTTGCCACTTAAGTTCTAGCTCCTCTAACTTCAGGGGAAAAGGTCCCCCTCTAGTACTATATTCCACCTTGTCAATAGCTAAAAACATAAACTTATGATCGCTGTTAAAATGGATGTGTTTGGCCAAGGCATTATCAGGCTTATTACGATTAATAGCGTACAAGTGTTCGTACATCCTAAACCGGAGTCTACACTCTGTTTTCCCTACATAAAATGCAGGGCAACAGCTGCATCTGGCTAAGTAAACTATACCCTTAGAATTACAATTAAATCTATCCTTAAGTCTATACTTATGGCCTGAGACCGAGAACGAATTGGCTGTGTCAACATGTTTACAATAATTACAATTCTCACATTTAAACGTACCACCTAGTTTAAATGATCTTGTTTGCTGTCTTTCCAGTAAGTCCTTGAGGTTCTTACCCCGTTTAAATACTATATTTGGAAAGTCACCAAATTAATCAAATAGAGTCTGGTTACATCTAAAAAGTTCCCAATTCTTCTTCAATATATTCACACATAGGGAACTATGAACAATGAATATGGTTATAAAACCACAAGACAATGGTTGGCCCTTTTCTGTTCCTGCAAAATTTTGTATAGATGATGTCAGAGTATCAACACCTTGTAAGGTTGACCCTTCGATACGTCTAAGTGCCAGTATCGGCTTAAAAATAAGCCTTTCCCTCTTATTATTGACCTCCTCTATGTGTGTCCAGTAAGGACTCCGGATAACCTCGGTGGAGGAATAATGTTTTCAAAAATTGGCATTCATCATTGAAGTCATCATCCTTAGAAATAATCCGAGAAGCCCTAACCAGTTGACCCTTAATGAGTGCCCTCTTTTGATGAAAGGGATGGCAGCTGTAGAAGTGTAAAAAAGTGTTGGAATAAGTCTTTTTTCTGAATATTTTTGCTGTGTAACAGTTTAACATTCTGTTTTTCATCAGCAGAATGTCCAGATATGCTATAGACTCCGAAATAAAATTAGAGGTGAACTGAAGAAAATCAGTTCAACTATTAAAACTAACTAATAGATCGTCACCCACTTTGATGCCACCTTTTAGTAAAACAAAGATATTGTCTAGGTATCTAGTATAATAGGCTATGGAGTTAGAGACAGTACTGTTTTTAAATACATACTCAGACTGCCAGTACACCATGACCAAATTAGCTATACTCGCCCCACAAGGGGAGCCCATAGCCAGACCCACTTTTTGTAAGAAAAAACGGTTGTTAAATATAAAAAAGTTGTTTGTAAGGACTAAGTCTAGCAATTCTGACACTAAGGAAACATCTCTGCTTGGAGCATTATGTTTTAACATCATAAGTGCCACCCATTCAGTGCCTATTTGATGTGGAATACAATTATACAAGTCCTTGACATCTATTGTCAAGAAATTGTAACTTTCAACGTATTTTAAACTATTTATTTTAGCTAGAAAAGACCAGGAATCTTTACAAATTTGTTCTTCAAGAACAACGTATTTTTGTAATAGTGAGTCTATAACTTTAGCACAAGCGTATGTTGGGGAGCCCCAACCATCTACCAGAGGTCGCATAGGAGGATTAACCAAGTCCTTATGTATTTTAGGTATACCAAATAAGGTTGGATAAACTAGAAAGAGTGTAGTCATATAATTCAACATAGCTTGGTCAATGCGGCCCTCTATGAACAAGTTGTTGATACAGCTCTTAACCAAGTTGTAAGCTTTATTAACCTCAGACCTAGAACTTATTTGATATGCTTCATTATTCAATAGGTGATCGATCCTAACATTGTAATCTCTATTATCAAAAATTACCAAGCCACCCCCTTTATCAGGCTTGCATACCCTAATGTCCTGTGAGTGTATATATTCAATAAGCTCACGTTCAACATGATTGGTATCTGAGCTTGTGACTGGGCTATGTTTAACCATATGCCTAAAATCCATTTCACATAGTGACTCGAATGTTTGCAAAACTGGATGTAAGGGGGGATTGAATGTACTGGATGTATGGAACACCTGCACTACATCTGAGTTTAAATTGTTCCCAAATAAAATTTGAAAGTTCAATTTCCTAGTAAATATTTTTAACTCAATGATCATTTTTACTAGATCTGCCCATTGGTGTGGTACATATGTCTGCCCCTTAGCTAAACATTCCACTAGCTCACTAGAAATAACACTAGAAGAAAAATTAAACACTTTGAAGTCATTATCTTTGTTAGATATAATCACAGGTCCTGGTTTGTGCATTTGAACATCATTTTCATCAACCAATGGAATAGAAATATTAAGGAGAACACCGACCTCAAGACCCATGTCGTGGGCTAACAGACTCGATGCAGCACTGGGAATAAGGGAATTGGAAGAAACCACCGTTGAGGAACTATTTTCCTCACTCGTGGAATCTTCCTCTACTGTCACAAAAAGTTCTCTGTGACATTTGAATTGTTCCTGTTGGTATACTGATTCCTCTGTTGCTTCTTTCTGGCTCCTGTGAAATTGGCTTGTTGAAAAACCTGTTGGCCTGATATGTTATTATTGTTGTTAAACTGCTGTCTATTGTAATTGTAGAACACACGTGGACACTTCTGCAGTCTCCCACTCCTTCTAACCTCAGGTATAGCAGCCCTCTTAGGTGCTGGATCACTATTACCAGGCATTGGCTCTAACCAGCTACTGCAGTCTTCACAACAGCAGCACTTGGCTGTAAGGAATGTTCAACCAGCTCCTTCAATTGATGGACAAGAAGAGACCATCGGTTTCCACAATGTCAGTAGTAACATTCCGGTTCTGACAAACTGGCTCTTGGACAAATTTTCGTTTGCAAAATCGGACCATCGTCCTGTTGATGGGGTGCAAGCAGCCGGAGGTAATCATGCTTCTAACCCTACTGACATTGTTAATAATTTAAAATTATTAGATGTTCATCTGTTAAAATTAAGGAAAACCCAATTGGAAATAGCTTATTTTAGGGAATGTTTGGCTTGTAAAGTGATCCCTAAAGGCCTACGTAGAACACAGTACCCTACGGGTATAGTCAAAGACTCCTTGTTTCATATCGAATTAGTTCAAATGTTTGATAGGCAAGGGTTTGAACTCTTGGATCTATTGATCAAGCATTATTTGGTGTTGATTAAAGACATTTCCAACGTGGTTTTTGATCTTGACAAGAAAGTGCTCAATGACTTAGAATTTTATAGATATAAATATGAATACAGTAGAATTTTTTCAAGCAATGAGCAGCACATGAGTAAGTTAGAAACTAATAAAAGTAAAAAAAACTTGATTGGGATTCTAAGGCCTACAGCCAAGGTACGGCTTATCCCTTGCCTTCATCTGCCCAGGTTTGGCAACCCGGTATGGATATATTCCTAGCTCATATCCAGCAACACCTAATAACAGGCAGCAGTTACCGATGCACTGTATTACTCCTACTGATGATTTAGAGAATTCAGATTGACAGTAAAGGAAGATTCCACAAGTGAGGAAAATAGTTCCTCAATGGTGGTTTCTTACGGTTCCCTTATTCCCAGTGCTGCATCGAGTCTGTTAACCCACAATTTGGGTCTTGAGGTCGGCGTTCTCCTTAATATTTCTATTCCATTGGTTGATGAAAATGATGTTCAAAGGCACAAACCAGGACCTGTGATTATATCTAACAAAGATAATGACTTCAAAGTGTTTAATTTTTCTTCTAGTGTTATTTTTAGTGAGCTAGTGGAATGTTTAGCTAAGGGGCAGACACACCAATGGGCTGATCTAGTAAAAATGATCATTGCGTTAAAAATATTTACTAGGAAATTGAACTTTCAAATTTTATTTGGAAACAATTAAACTCAGATGTAGTGCAGGTGTTCCATACATCCAGTGCATTCAATCCCCCCTTACATCCAGTTTTGCAAACATTCGAGTCACTATGTGAATTGGATTTTAGGCATATGGTTAAACATAGCCCAGTCACAAGCTCAGATACCAATCGTGTTGAACGTGAGCTTATTGAATATATACACTCACAGGACATTAGGATATGCAAGCCTGATAAAGGGGGTGGCTTGGTAATTTTTGATAATAGAGATTACAATGTTAGGATGGATCACCTATTGAATAATGAAGCATATCAAATAAGTTCTAGGTCTGAGGTTAATAAAGCTTACAACTTGGTTAAGAGCTGTATCAACGACTTGTTCATAGAGGGCCACATTGACCAAGCTATGTTGAATTATATGACTACACTCTTTCCAGTTTATCCAACCTTATTTGGGATACCTAAAATACATAAGGACTTGGTTAATCCTCCTATGCGACCTCTGGTAGATGGTTGGGGCTCTCCAACATACGCTTGTGCTAAAGTTATAGACTCACTATTACAGAAATACGTTGTTCTTGAAGAACAAATTTGTAAAGATTCATGGTCTTTTCTAGCTAAAATAAATAGTTTAGAATACGTTGAAAGTTACAATTTCTTGACAATAGATGTCAAGGACTTGTATACTTGTATTCCACATCAAATTGGCACGGAAAGGGTGGCACTTATGATGGTAAAACATAATGCTCCAAGCAGAGATGTTTTCTTAGTGTCAGAATTGCTAGACTTAGTCCTTACGAACAACTTTTTTATATTTAACAACCATTTTTTCTTACAAAAAGTGGGTCTGGCTATGGGCTCCCCTTGTGGGGCGAGTCAAGCCAATTTGGTCATGGTGTACTGGGAGTCTGAGTATGTATTTAAAAACACTACTGTTTCTAACTCCATAGCCTATTATGCTAGATGCCTAGACAATATCTTTGTTTTACTAAAAGGTGACATCAAAGTGGGTAATGATCTATTAGTTAGTTTTAATAGTTCAACTGATTTTCTTCAGTTCACCTCTAATTTTACTTCAGAGTCTATAGCATATCTGGGCATTCTGCTGATGAAAAACAATGTTAAACTGTAAACACAGCAAAAATATTCAGAAAAAAAGACTTTCAACACTTTTTTACACTTCTCCAGTTGCCATCCCTTTCAGCAAAAGAGGGCAGTCATTAAGGGTCAACTGGTTAGGGCTTCCTGCATTATTTCTAAGGATGACGACTTCGATGATGAATGCCAATTTTTGAAAAAAATTATTCCTCTACCGAGGTTATCCGGAGTCGTTATTGGACACACTTATAGAGGAGGTCAATAATAAGAGGGAAAGGCTTATTTTTAACCTGATACTGGCACTTAGACGTATCAAAGGGTCAACCTCACAAGGTGTTGATACTCTGGTGGCATCTATACAAAATTTTGCAGGACCAGAAAAGGGCCAACCATTGTCTTGTGGTTTTATAATCACATTCAGTGTTCATAGTTCCCTATGTGTGAATATATTGAAGAAGAATTGGGAACTTTTTAGATGTAACCAGACTCTAGTTGATAAATTCAGTGACTTTCCAAATGTAGTATTTAAATGGGGTAAGAACCTCAAGGACTTACTGGAAAGACAGCAAACGAGATTGTTTAAACTAGGTGGTATGTTTAAATGTGAAAATTGTAATTATTGTAAACATGTTGACACTGCCAATTCATTCTCGGTCTCAGGCCATAAGTATAGACTTAAGGATAGATTTAATTGTAATTATAAGGGTATAGTTTACTTAGCCAGATGCAGCTGTTGCCCTGCATTTTATGTAGGGAAAACAGAGCGTAGGCTCCGGGATAGGATGTACGAACACTTGTACGCTATTAATCGTAATAAGCCTGATAATGCCTTGGCCAAACACATCCATGTAAACAGCGATTATAAGTTTAAGTTTTTAGCTACTGACAAGGTGGAATATAGTACTAGAGGGGGACCTTTTTCCCCTGAAGTTAGAGGTGCTAGAACTTAAGTGGCAAATCAAATTAGATGCAGGCAATATTCCTGGCTTAAACAAATTTGCTTCTATCAGCAGCATTCTGAAATTGAAGAACTTGCTGAGATAAAATGTTTACTTTAGAGTTTTTTAACGCTTTGAAAAATCTAATTTGATTTTATTACTATATATATTTCTTGTGAATTGACAATCCTGGTCCAAACAGTTGAATTATTATTAGTGGTATTTTTAAACTAGAAAGTCTGCTTAGACAAATAGCATATCTTTTAAGGTTATACCTCTTTGGGGAATGTTTTTGTGTTTACGTATAAGTAATTTTTATTTTAAATCATAGTATACATTTTTATATTTGAGTATGTTTGTTTATATTTTCAGTTTAGTGCATGTTTCATGATTAATTATGTAGTGTTTCTTTATTGTTTTAATTATCCCACGTTTTTGGTGCTAAAGACTATTTAAACTGTGAAATGTTTTTGTAAAAACCACTTCTGATGAAGTCTGCTTTGAGAGCAGACGAAAAGTGCTTTAAGTTTACTTTGTGAATATTAAAAGCCGTGAATGGATTCTACTGTGTCTGGGGGCTTGTGTTCCTGTTTTTACTAAGTTATTTGTGCCTTCATTGATTTAAAGTAAAAAGGTCACACAGGAAAAAAAAAACCTCATATGCCCAAATTTCAAAATGACTCTGACAAAACAGACACTTCATTGCATTTTATACCTTAAGCCACCTTGTCTATATGACCCTTTTACTTGGAATTACTAATTGAATCAAAGGATCACAACTGGGAAGTACATCTACAGTTTATGCAGGCATTTAAACATTTTGCATTGCTACAGTTTCATAGCAACTGATTGTACTGTAGAGAGAGAGAGTGTGTGTGTGTGTGTGTGTGTGTGTGTGTGTGTGTGTGTGTGTGTGTGTGTGTGTGTGCATGTGATTGCCTCTTTCTCCAAGTGAGAGCTGATTCTCAGTGCAAAGCAGGGATGCAGTTGCCCCATTTGTCTGTACTACTTCAATCACTTTGGGCTACTGCCTCACCAAAACTGGTTAGAAGTACAGACTTCTGACTGATACTTCTTATACAACAAAATGGAGGGGATAGCTTTGGCCTTCTACTACCTAACTGGTATTAATCTGTTTAGCTGTCTTTTTGACCTTTTTCTTTGCTTGCACAGAAATTATATTACTCATACAAGATTAGGGTGGCTCAAAATGCTTCATTTTTTGGACTTAACTCACTTGAGTGACTTTAAGACTGGTTTGCAAAATTTATTTTTGTTTGTCCTGGTTTCTCACATCCCAGCTTCACTGCATCTTAAGACTTTCATGGTCCATTACTATTCTATATGTGTATATATATATATATATATATATATATATATATATATATATATATATATATATATATACACACACACACAGTCTTATAGCCTTTCTTAAATAACTCAATTGATATTAAAAAGTGTAATTGGTGTTTGAAATCAAGTTATCTTAAAACTTCTTCAAGCTCAGGATTTTAATTCTGCAAAAGATAAATAAAGAAACAATTGAACAAAATAAAAAAAATACTTAATCTTAAACACAAAACATTGAATCGAATACTGCTAGACAAAGGCCCATTTTATAAAGTTGTTAGAAAATCAGGTGTTGTTATAGTATGTATTTTCTGAAGGATATGAAATCTAAAATTCAAATGTCTTTCACTATTTATTGACATTAACCCTTAATAGTTTACCAGAAAACTAGAACTTTTATGACAGATCAAAACAATCTGGGCATTTTATAAGTAAACTCAGTAATCATCTAGCTTCAAAAGTACTACTAATCATTTTATATTTAAGTTCTATAAACTGATGATACTGAAAAAGAGAATTAGATGAACTATTCTACATATTCAACTGAAAGAAAGTTGAGAAAGTAGAGAGACTGTTCATTTATTCAAACTCACTCGCCTTAAGTACTGAGATGCAAGTTGGCATCTCATCTGAATTTACTGAGTGCTTAGAAAGCTTTAAGATCTCCAACAAATCTTACTAGATAATTCAAAATACAACAGCAGAAAAAAGGGAATCATTTAATAATATCTAAACACAATTGCTTCACAGGAAAGATACACAGAATTCTCAGACACACAGCATTACTAAGTTTGAAAGCAAACACAGAATTCTGTTCTATTCAGGCAAGAAATTAAGATTGTGAGACAGTCAGCAGTTACTTGGGTTGTGTAAATACAAAATCATCAGTAATTTTAAAGATATGTATGACAAATAGCCACATAAAAATGATAAGCACCGTAGCATGTAGAGAATAACTGATGTTATTAAAGCCCTATACAAGTTCTCAAGTAAATTGCTCTGCAGTTTCAGTATTACATGACTCTATAGCACAGCAAAATATAAGCAATACATTCATACATAAAATGCCCAGTGGTAAACTGAAATTAGATGCCAAATTTTCTAAATTACTGTTTGGGGAAATATATATCTAGCGCTATGCAGTTCTACTTTTTTATTCCGGGACAGAAAAAACACATTAATGGTACCTCTTCTGAAGAAAATAAGTGACTAACTCACATATTAGCAAGAAAAAAAAACACTTTGAAAGGGTTGATATATACAAAACACTGTAGTTTCCCAGTACAGCCTATTTTATGAGAAAATATGTTGGTGCTGGTTAATTTGGGGAGTTGGGGCTTGGGGGCTACCTTCCAGGAGAAGGAAATGTTTCAAACTGTAGATGCCCTTTCTTATATATCTCTAACACAGACAAAGGAAATGACTGCTGACAAGGATGCTAACAAAACAGCATTTTCAACATTTGTTAGAAAGTCAAGGAAAAGCAGAAATTTCAGATATTTCAATAAAAGCCATAGTTTTACTCATCCAAGACTTTCAGACTGAATTTACTGAGTGAGCATCGACTGTGAAGTATGATTTCATAAAGGGCTGTGACACAAAACTTGTCATAATTCTGGAACAATGCCCCACTGTGGTCTTATGTATTAGAGTAACACATAATACTTTCTTTGACTTTTATATACTTTCAAAAGCAGATAGATTTATTCTGCATTATTAACAGCAGTGACCTTGCCCAAGGTTTTCCAAAATTTGTTTCTGATTACGACAACATTATGTAATGTATAAATAAAAATATGTGAGTTTACATGCCATAAATTTGTATTACTGGTGCTATTCTTACAGACATCTAACTGACTTCAATGTATCCTACTTGTCAACAAGGTAAATGTCCACATCAATTAGCTGCTTTAGTATGGCTATCATGTCATGGTGCACATCACAGTTTGCACATTCCAATAAACAAATTTGCATGTTCTATTTTTTCTGCAAATTCTGTCTGTAGGCAAGGACCTCTAAGATCCTGCATTCTGGTGTCTTAATTATACTTGCTTTATGCTACTTATTCCTATACCCTGTGTTTGCAAGTCATTTTTTTCCTGCATAGGCTCTCTCTCCAGGATTTTGTTTGCTTTTATTATAATCCTTACATTTTATTCACTTTCCACAACAACTACATATTATGAATTTGTACTGTGTATTGCATGATGTTATATAGCACTGCATTGACTTATAATTTTTTTAACAGGTCTGCACTGAGATGCTTGAGTCATTTGTGCTATGATTCATTTAGCAACACAATCATTGGCATGTACATACCACTACACCACTTGCTGTTGGTAAATGACTTTGTAGGTATGTGACACTGACAACTCCCTATATATTACAGAAACTCAAGCTTTCAGTTTTCAGTTAAAGAAAAAAAAAACAAGTGGAGTGGGTAACCACTAGGCAGCAGCATAATTAAAATATTGTGACTTAAATACATTAAAAATGATTCCAATGTTTAAGGTACAGGAAAGTAAAAGAAAAGAGGTTACATGACAAGGAAAAGACAAATTATTAACATGGCAGGAGAAGTGCCAGATCTAATAATACAGGAGCACATTGGCTGGGCAAAATACAGGTAAACCATCAGAAAAGGCACATGTACTAAGGAGCTTTAGTAAGGAGGAAGCACAGAAACAAGAGAATGAATGAAAGAATTAAAAAAAATCTTGGCAAGGGAGAAAAAACGCTATATGTTATAGCAATGGTGATGGAAAAAAGAAATGGGGGTGATTCTCTTTAGAAGAATGAGTGCCCACTACTTCTTCACCTACAGTGTGTCAGTGTATGGAGGGGAATGCATCAGGCAACTGAATTTGGAACTGTTGAATATGGTGTGTAGTATGCAGAATATAATTTAACCCAAGCATACGTCATAAATCTAAACGTACTCTGCTGTACTATTTCCTCTGTAGACATCTATACATGTCAATTAATACTGATGAAGATGTTCAAATAAATAAAGTAGGGGAAAAAATATGTACACAGCAAGTTATGAAGGAGGTGGGCCTTGACTTTCATCTGCTAAGGATTACTCATTACATAAAACGAAGTTTTTAAAGTAGACTTTATTTTCTAAGTTGATAAGGATGGACACACTCTCTTGTCTTACCTAGCGTTTCTGTATTCCACACTGCTCGATGTTTCTGAAAAGAATAATAAGTGAAGTTACCATTCCTCAGGATGAGGGGCTTGCTATTAAAGGACTGCAAAAGTAAGTGATGAAATATATTGCACTGATGGGAAATAAATTTCAAATTCAATGTTATGACATATGGATGAGATCTGCATCATGGAGTGATTTGCTATATGTACATGGGATAGAAATAACTCACTAATAAGTTGTATATAAATAGAGAGTTGTGATCTGATTGTAATCAGGATGCTAGACATGGAAATTCTCAAGACCAAAACACGAGAGGTGAATCTTCTCATCACTATTGAAAACGTGTAACATCCCATGTTACAATAAGAAAGACAATGTCATAATTCTTTGTAGTGCATGGATCTTCACCTGCTCTCATGTACTTGAAAAGTAAGAGGAAAAAACAATAAAGAAAGGAAAAAGCAATGCAGAATCGATAAGCTTTTTCAGCTTTAGAAGGCCATAATACAATAGCCTCTGTCACACATGGTGCAACCAGCAAAGAACTTCATTTGGCAGCCTCTAAACACTTCAATCAGACTTCTTTGATGTCTGTGTGATATGTTTAATGCAATTAACTGTTTTCTGCCACTCTTCTTCAGTGGCCACTGAATGATACTAATGCAAAAGAATAGTAATTAGAAGCAGAAGGGTGGGGTTACTTAACATATGTTAATCACCTTTCTGATGTCAGAAATGTGCTTAACAAGCCCATCTTTTTCATGTATAACATACTGATATTAACACCTGTACAAAGAACATGCATAACATACTGATATATTTGCATACCCATGTGGCATAAAGAACGCTGATGTTATTATGTAGCAATGGGATATCCGTAATAACCAAAGGAAAATACTAAGGTAGAAATAAAATCATTAAGACCATTTTACTATATGAAGCTTGGAAAGTTCACACAGAGAAATTATGAATCCCTGATATATTACAGGAACAAAAAAGCATGAATTACAGTTTGTAAGAAGTTGAATCCTGCTGATCTGTTTTTGATTCCCTCAATGAGTGTGACTAAACCACTTAAGCAGGTTAGACAACTAGACCAGTGTTTAAACAATGACTGTTCACAGTACATCTTATCTGATATGTAAATTATACAATTTATGGTGACATTTATTATATGCGTACGTATTATGTACATTCTCTAGCCACAAAAGAGCCAATCAGAAGAGCAGAGCCTTTGCTAACTTTTAGAAATGAAATTACATTCTCTCTCTTGCATGCCTTAGGAATCTTCACTGAAGTTGTAGTATCAACAGAAGAAATGAAAACTCCAAGCCAAGTGACTATGTAGTCTTAAGTCTGCTAAATAGCAACGGCATATCTCCAGAGGAACCTATTTATCAAAAAACATTACTTTAGAAAGAATAAAGTTGCTTGGTCACAGAAAGATGTCATTTGTTTATGCCTTCCCTTCAACCAAACACTGTCAATAACTTCACATCAACGTTATTTAATGAAGTCATCATACCACTCCAATATTATACACTATTATGCAGAAGTATGTCAAGTGTTCTTAAAATATTATTGAGTTAATGATTTCATAAATGAGAAATTATACTGAACTTTGAAAATGTCTATACCATTAACAAAAGGAATGAGCTTGCAATGGATGACCTTTAAAACACAAAAAACTTCCTTCATAAACTTGTAACACCTATTGCATGTGTTTCATGTCTAAATACATGAAAGAAACATCTTAAGGTCTATCCCATCACTGCCTTTAAAATTAGTATAGTCAGTCATGAATGCATTTTCTCTGACAAGCCATGCTTTGAAAACTATCCAGAACACCAGCTTAGCCCATCCAGAATTGTGGCAAGTAGCCATTTAGCTGTCTTCCTTAACTAGGGGGGTACCAACAAAGATATGCACTACTTTTTTTTTACCTGATGCAACGCAAAGACTTTACAGCATGGTTCCTTCTTTGAAAAACAATTGTACCTTGGCAGGCTGCACTTTTAGTTCTTAAAATGCTACTGTGCATGAATAAAATATGTCATTAATGTCTATTATTAATGCGTTGATATTGAGTAGAGCTTATAATATCTTGACATCTTGAATTTTGATAGAAAACATTACTATGTCTCTTAAATGACCTCTCCTGTAATATTCAAACCATTAAATGATCTACGTTATCTACTGCTATTTATTTGGAAAGACATTCTTTGTATAAATATCTGAAACTGCAGTGTATCAGGTAATTCTGCTGTAGAAAGGTGGTGTTATGAGTAAATGACTAAAAAATAAAAAAGAGCACTGAGCTATATAACTGTCAGTAAGAGATCACAAAAACCTTTTGTCCCAACACTATCTGATAAATATTTGTAAAGCAGATGTTTGAAGCCAAGCTTTACTAGAAAGGCTCGCTCAGACTCTGCTACAGTTTGCTGTGAGGGAAAGGTTATTTTGCTTTTTATTTGTTGCATTTTGTATTACTTTATTGCCTTTTCTATTTTGTATACTGTGATTTGTTTTCTTTACACTGTGTTTTACTTGTATTCTGCTTTTAACTGCATATTAAAAGACTACAACTCTGTCTCTTGTGAGCCAGACAAACTTTTTTCACACCCTCCCACCTGATTACTGCTGTGTTCTTAAACAACACTGTCTTTCTAGTTGCCTGCCCCTTATGTTAATTTGACCATATATCTCATTTCCTCTCTGCTTTTACTGGTTGGTGTGGTTAAGCACAAAATTATCATTTTGTGAAATCACTTCCCCTTCAGCTATTTAAATTTATTGGCCATCCTACTGTATTCCATAGTACCAGAATAGAAAAGTGACCACCCCCTTTCAATCTATCTTGCTGTTTTAAAAATAGTGACTCTCCACTAAAACTTAACTTTTTAGACAGGTAAAACTTAAGTTACCTACTTTCACATCTTACTCCTCTAGTACATATGGCAGTGTTTAGGATAAACCATTTTTTTCATCTTACCTTTAAGCATCAACTGCAAGACCACCAGTTACTGGAGAGCCCATATTTTGCCTCTCATTAGTCATCATGGGATTAATGCTTCTGTTTTCTCCTGATGAGAGAAGGAGTGCAGTTACATTATTTCCTGGAGACTGATGATCACCAGAAAGCCTAATAATTGCTTTATAGGTGACAGCCTGGAATCCATGCTTATACTCTGATCCTGGTGAGAGAAGGAGCAGAGTGCATTGATTCCTGACTCTTTCTTGATGGAGAGTGAGTGTCTGTGCTTAACGTACCTGATTGGTTTGGTTGCTATTCGAGGCATCTACCAGAAAAAGGCTACAAGCCTGCAGACCCTTGCATCATCTGGGACAAGACTGTGGATCACCAAACAGGCCCTGGCCTGCTTCTCGTCTTGGGATTGGTGCTAACATTTTGCTTCTGGTGAGAGAAGAAGCAAAGGAGTATTGTATCCCAACAGAGTGAACTAAAGCTCAGTTCCCTGTGGTTTCACCTTTTAACTTGATGAACTTGGGCATTCTGAGGCAGTGTAGCAACTGCATCATGTACACAGACAACCCTTTCCTCTAACCTCCCAACACTCAGACTTGTGAGACATGCACTTATATATCCAAATTGGAAGACATGCACTCTCAAGCCAAGACCGGAATACCTGGTCAAGAGGAGAAGGTCAACACCTGCACCACATCGCATGCAACACATAGCCGTCCAGAACACCCACCATCACAGCTCTCACATAAAAACAGAAACCACATATCCACCTTTGCAGAAGCTGTCAATAGAAATCTGCACAAACTGCAGAGACCTCCAAGGCAGAAACGCACTCAATCACCACAGCACAGCACAAACCACAAGATACATAGCTCACCTACACAGTATGCCCCTCAACCTAAACCCCTAAGGCAAAACAGCTTGCCCAATACACTAATCATAGGTAACTTGATAGTGAATCCCAATGATGTCCCACTCACTAGGTTGAATAAGGAGAAGGTAATATTCAGCTGTCTATCAGGTGCCAGAATTCGACACATAACACATGCATTCAAGTCACTCCACAACAAGTACAAATATGACTCTGTCACTGGCCATGTGGGTGTGAAAGACCTGAGACACACCTTTCTAGACTACATGAAAAGAGATATGGAGGAGCTCTCAGATTATGTAGCCCAGGCAGGTATGACCCTAGCCCTAAGCAGCATCCTAATCTTACCCAGAATGATACCGCAGTACAAGCAGAAAATGACTGACTTCAAAAATTGGCTAAGTTTCTGGTGTCATTCTAAGGGGTTCCGGTATCTGTCTGCTTGGGATGACATGATTGACAGACCCCAATGCTTTGAGAGAGATGGCCTGCATCTGTCACCCCTGGGTTTCTCGATACTGGCCAAGGCTCTTGCCACCCCTATAGTGCCTTTTATAGGCAATGCTCCAAAGACCAAATTACCACTGTAACAGCTATAAATAAATGCAATCTGAGGGTCATGCTGCTCAATGCTAGAAGTCTAAAGCTCAAGATGCACTTGCTCAAAGCACTCCTCAAAATGGAAAACATCAACATTTGTGCTGTAACGGAGACCTGGTTTAAAGCAGCAGAAAGCAACTCTTCACTACCAGGCTATAACTCAATCCACACCTTTCGGCCCCAGAACATGGACCGAAGCTCCAAAGATGGTGGTGTCTCCATATTCATAAAGGATATGCACACCTCCAGACTAGTAGCCAATCATAACGAATCTGAGATACCACATGAACAACTAACATTGGGTAAGTCGGTGATTCAGGTTGTAGCCTGCTATAGGTCCCCAACTATGTCCCAAGACTCTCACTCCATGTTTTTAAGCACCCTGGAAACTATTAGGGTCCATCCCAACACTCTCATAATAGGTGACTTCAACTACCCCTCCATCAACTGGGAAAACTACTCATGCACAAATACACTGACCCAACGCTTCCTGGAATTCATCAGTTTCAGTGCCCTGGACCATCTCATTCTTACCCCCACGAGAAGGGCCAACATCATTGACCTGGTTATTACTAACATGGGCAACCATTGCTCTGCACCAATAGTCAATTCCTCCCTGGTTAGATCCAACCACAAACTAGTCATCATGGAAATCCTCATCTCGCCCAGACCCCCCGCAAATGTAATCACCATGAAAAACTTCTGTAAAGCTGACTTTGGGCTCCTAAAAACAGAGGTGGCTAACTTCATAGCACCCATGTCAATGGAAAATAGATGCATGACTGCCAAATCATACACCAATGCACTGTACGAACACATAAATAAATGCATGGAACTAGCCATACCCAACAGAACCAAGATGCTCTCCTCCAAAAAAAGGAAATCAATCTGGTAGTCCCCTGCCATTAATAAACTCTACAACAGAAGGAAGAAACTGTTTCAGAAAAAAGGTGAAGTCCCAAGACTGGAAAAACTCCCTTATTAGCCTCAACAAAAAGTTGAGATCCATCATCAAAACCTCTAAAGCCAGCTATGAAGGCAGAATTGCAGCAGACACTTAAAAGAGCCACAAAGCCTTCTATAGTTTTATCAGTAATCTCCACAGCAATATCCAGGTTTGGTCTGAGTTACTGCACAATGGTACCTCCTATACTGAGCCAACAGATATTGCCAACATACTGGCCAACAGATTCAGTGCCAACTTTACCCCTCCCTCCCCCACTAAAGGACCAATCACAATACTGGAGGAATACCAGGCACCCAGCATTACTGCAGCACAGGTTAAAGCTGTGTTGTCCAAAGCCAAGAATACAGCTTCAATGGGACCCGACAATATCCATGGATGTGCTCTACATGAACTATAAAGTTAACTGGCATGACAACTGTGTGCCCTATTCAATTACAGCCTCACCTCAGGCTTTGTCCCTACCAAATGGAGCACTGCTATAGTCATCCCTGTCAATAAAGGGGGAGTGACTACAGACCCTGGGAATTATCACCCCATCAGCCTGACAAGTCTGATATGTAAGGTTATGGAGCGCATCATCATGGACCTAATTAAAAAGGATATAGGGAATCTCCAAATTCTAGATCCCACACAATTTGGTTTTGTGAAAGGTAGATCATGCCTGCTCAACCTGGTTGACTTCTTTGAGTGAGTCACCAAAGCTATGGATGAGGGCAAGGCAGTTCATACAGCCTGCCTTGATCTGGTCAAGGCCTTTCATAACATTATCCACTCAGGAATTATTGATAAACTCACCAAACTAGGCATCAATTCCTATATTACAAGATGGGTTGCAAATTGGCTCACAGATAAACCCCACATTGTGAAAGTAGCAGACTCTAAGTCAGGCTGCTGACCAATCACGAGTGGTGGAGTCCCACAGGGATCAGTCCTGGGTCCTCTCTTGTTTGGCATTTACTTCTCAGAAGTCCAGGCCAACATGGAGGGACTCTGGCTGACCAAGTTCACAGACGACTGCAAGCTGGGAGCCATTATTACCTTCCCAAGTGATGTAGAAATTCTACAGAAAGGCCTCACTGAGACCAATGACTGGTGTCAAAACCATGGCCTTAAGCTTAATGCCAAAAAATGCATTCCCATCACCTTTGGGAAAAACTCAGTTCTCACTAATTACCACATTGATGGGAGCCCACTGAACACTGAAGGTGTTATAAGAAATCCGGGGACACAGGTTGACAGCAGCCTCTCCTTCGATCACCACATTGCCACTGTGGTCAGAAAGTCCTTCAATGTGGCACATCTCATTACCAAGGGTTTTGCATCCAGGAACAAAGAGGTCATTATCTCTCTTTCTGCTCTTCCCTCATTAGGCCAGTCATTGAGTATAATGCCCCATTTGGCATGTAACTCACTTGACACATGCAACAGCTGGAAAGGCCACAAAAGTACCTCCCGAAGAGGATCCTAGGCCTTAAACACATGTCATACACAGACAGACTCAAAAAACTCCAGCTGTTCTCTGTCCCCTATCATCTATTAAGAGACAATCTCTGCTTGCCTTACAAAGTCATGTCTGACCCAGCTCTGTTAGAGATGCTACATCTAAAGAAATCTCAATCCCTCTGCACCACACACTCCAGAGACCTCATCCTCATTACCACAATCAACAGAGCATGCTGGAGGGACAGGTTCATAACCCAAAGACTGCCCATGCTCTGGAATAGACTTCCTATACATGTCAAGCAGATCCCCATACTGGCCCTCTTCAAGAGAAATCTTGATGAGTGGATGGGAAATAGAAAATTCACCCAGGGGATCACTCCAGTGGCTCTACTTGATAGAGGCACAAGGAACTAACTTTGGGCGGCATGATGTCAGGGCACTTCTAATGGGTAGGCTTGTAAAGGCTCCCGGGCCTTTAACTTAGTACACACCTATGAACCTATAAGTCTCACTCAGTGTACACACACAACTACTGCTGAAGTTCATACCCAGACAACGTGTAGTAGTACGACCCAATACATGGCATTGTTACTAATCACGTGCAGCAACATTTTAAATAATAACTGCATTAAACATAATTCATTTGCACAGGAACTGTTTAAAAGACAGTAAACTGGGCTGCAGAAAAATCCAGTGGTTAAATATATGCACAGCAATGCATTTACAAAGCCTTGAAAGTTTTAAAAGAGAAAGGGAAGTACCAGTGCGCTATTATGTTGTACATTTCAGTAAAACATCAAAATTAATGTCAAGTCATAATTATACTACACATCACGTTTAATGTACTACCTGTTTTTATATATTGGTTATTAAAGCAATCACTAACATCAATGAATTAGATAAAAACAATTACGATATCTGTTGCTGAAAGGGACACATTAATGATGGATTTAAGTGATGCAAAAGTAAATGAAACCAACGTGGGAGGCCAAATTCAGTTTCACAGGGTATTTAAAGAGATGTGATTGCACCAGTGAAGTAAGCTGACTCCATAATAGGAAGTTCTCTGGTTCTGAAAGCTGTAGAGACATGCTGACATAGTTTCAGAACAATCTGGAAAGACTGCAGTTAAACAAGGTAGTAGAAGTTATAGGTATCTGACAGGATTTGATTAGCTGCAGAGTAAGCTCTGTCACTCACAGGAAAGCCAGCCCTGACTCAAGTAAATACAACATATTAGTCATCCTTAAGGTTATATGGCTAAACACCATTGAAGTTTATATAAATACTTTATTATAGGTGTAGCCTAGTTGCCAAGACACCAGCAATGGCAAACAGCCAGAATGCTAGTGTAGTTAAAATGGAAAGTCTACCTCATAGTGGAACAGAAAATCCTCTGACATAGTATGACAGACCAGTGTTTGTGATGGTCACCTTACATGATTATATGATACAGAGTTTATATGTTCAAGATGGATATCGAACAGCATGATATAAATTATTCTGAATTAAGGATGGTGATATACTGAGAGTACTAAGAAGATAAAGAATCAGAATCATCGGATCATAGCAGGTTACTAGACTATTGACCTGGAGGTTATTTCAAGCCTAACCATTTATCCCAATGTAATACCACAGAAACTCTAATCAGTATCCAGTATTGTATTTATTAATGATTGCCCATGTCCAGGAGAGTTGTAGGTGCTATCCCCGGTAAGAATTTACTGTGCCCATCCACTCATCCAGGTTCCTTTTGAACAGTGTCATAGAGGTGCTCTGCTTCACATGAATTGGCAGCCTATTCCAATGATGCAGCAATCACTGGGAGAGGTCTGTCCCTCCAGCATCAAGTTGCAGGCCATATTTAGGTCTCTGTAACAGGTAGGTCTATTCCCATTTGATTTATGGATGTGCAGCAAATCCATTAGTTTTGGGTCAGACATTGCTCTGTAAGCCATGCATAAGTCTCTCTTAAGATGTCTATAAGATGCTGAGTATAGTGACAGGGACTTTAGTTGGTGTGTTTAAGGAACATGCTGGAGTCTCTTGATCTTCTTTAGTTAGAAACCGCTGAGGTTTCTTCAGTTGCTGCAGGTGCTTTGTACAGTACATGCCAAAAGGGGCATTATACTCAATTATGAGCCTGATTAGTGATTAGTATAAAGGGATTATAACCTACGTTGCTCTAGAGGCAATGTCTTTGCTAATCAAGTGTGCTATGTAGAAACCATGCCTTACTGCAGTAGATACATGGTGGTCAAAGTTAAGGTTGCAGTCTACTTGGGATCCCAAAATGCTTACCACTTTTTAGGTACACAGAGTATTGTTGTAAATTTGATAGTGTGAAGGGACATTGTTTTTATAGAAGGGAATGATGATGCATTTCATTACATTCAGTCTGAGACCGTGCCTAAGACAACAGTTGTTGCTCTGTATAAGACCATCAGAAGTATACTAACGTCATTTAGGGATTCAATAATTGCCCCTTTTCCAGTTGTCTACAAACTTCGTCAGCCACAGCCCTTAAGTTTTGGCTTGAACTTCTGAGAAGTATATACACCAAACAGTAGGGGGCCAGCATTGACCCTTGTGGCAACCCCCTGGTAATAGGTCTGCTGGTTGATGTGGAGTCACCCATTCTGATAGTGTGTGACTGGTTTGTGAGCCAGTTGGCAACCCATCTTACAACAAAGGGATTTATGTTTAGTTTAGTAAGTTTATTAGTAATGCCCAAATGCGTGATTGTGTCAAAGGCCTTTGCCAAGTCGAGGTATGTTATGTGCACAGATTTGCTCTTATCAGTGGCCCTCGTCACATTTCTGAAGAATTCCACCAGGTTTAACATGCAGGATCTGCCCTTGATAAAGCAGAATTGGTTCAAATCCAGGGTTTGGAGGTCACCTATGCCTTTATTTATGAGGTCCATGATGATACATTCCATGGCTTTATATATGAGGCTGGTCAAGTTTATGGGACTATAATTCCCTGAGTCTGTTGCTAAGCTACCTCTGTGGAGTGGAATAACTGTTACTGTTCTCCATTCTGCAGGAACAAAGCCAGTGTTTAGGCTGTGATTGAGTAGGGTACTTAATGGTGATGTAGTTCATGTTTTAATGTGTTTAAAGACAACCCTAGATACCATCTGGTCCCATAGAGGCTGTGCTTTTTACCTAAGACAAGGCTTTAGTGACCTGCTCTTTGGATATGTAGAGTGGGGAGGAGGTGAGGGTATATTTGTGATAATTTTGGATGGGGATAAGGGAGTGAAATCTTTGCCAAATCTGTCCACTAGCAGGTTTGCTATCTCTGTGGGATCAGTGTGTGTGAAACCATTAGCCACTAGTTTGGCACATGCTTTGTTCCTACCTTTTAAAATACATACGTAGCTGTAAAAGGCCTTATGATTATTCTTGGCTGTGATTGCTAAGTTTTTCTCAAAGTTACCCTTAGAGGATTTGATATGTTGTCTTATTTGCATGTTGAGGCTGAGGAGGGTGCTTTTCCATTGTTAGGGCCTTGCCTTAGTTTTCTTAGACAGTAGCTTTTTGCATTTGTTGTAAAGTTTGTTGATGCTGGATGTCCACCAGGGTGGCTTTTTTACTTGGGGCTCTGGCTTAGAGTTTCTCTGGAACTCCGAGTCTATACACTTATACAAGTGATTGTACAGGGCTTTAGTCTAAGCTTCGGTGCAGTTACCACTTCCAGATGGGAGTGGGGCTTGCAATACATTTATACATTCCTCTGGAATCGATAGAAATTGTTTTTTTAATTTGGCTTGGTCAACCTCAGTGCATGTATTGCATTCATTGAACATATGAATGATCTTTTTCTGAGATGAATTCACATCTTTTGAAAGAAGCTCGGAAAGACATTGTGTAGCAGGTGTTAAAGAATGTAAAAAAACACAAGACCGACATTACGTTGTACCACATCATCACACAGTAACATGACAACATGCACCACATCATACAGTTATATCTTACAGAAAAGAAGCAAATGGCATGCTATCACGAATTAACATGATACAGTATCACGTCATAGAGTATAATAAAGTGAAACATTACAATATAGTACCATATCCAAACATAATCATATGTTAATGTCATGATAAACAGATATAGGAGCTACAAGCCTGCCACATGGTGGTGCTTGCACTCCTACAAAAAACATTTATTCTACTGATTTTAGGATATATTGGGTTTTGCTCTTTCGTGCCATTAACAATTTAGGCTTTGTGCTAAATTGCTGTACAGTTTAGCCACATACAGTCACATTCCAATAAACATTTGAAATGTCAGTATCCTCTACAGTGAGTCCCAAAATAGAGAGACTGAATGGCCAAAAAATTGGACTTAACAAACTAATTCTGCGATGAAATTTCTTGGAATATTCCTATTTTTCCAAGGTATGGTGATCTTTGAGTTAGTATATATAAGTTTGGGATCTGGTGGTGCTTGTCACCTCTGCAGAAAGACGTTTTAAGGAGAAGAGTGATCTTCGAGATTCACTTCTTCTCCTGCCTTTTCATTTTTTTTTTTTGGCATGTCAGCACTCGACATTTTGAGTGCTGGCATTTCACTAGGAAATCCCTAATTCCACAATATAACAGTGGATCCTTTCCAAATCTATGAATTTTATACTTTCTTGTTTACATATTTAAGTAAACATTTTATAGCATACTATTTTGTTACATTTACTAGGAAAATTACAACGGATCCTTTTACACATGCAGACATGCTTTCATTAATTTTTATTTGATGGACAGCATGGTTCCTTCTGAAAACCACTCCTTTCAGTGGAGATGTAATATACTAATTTCCATAAATTTCTCAAGGGAACCTTAACAGCACTTCCAGTACATGCTGGTATTTGATGCAGTCTTTCATCTAAGATAACATATTATATTCTAGCTGTAGCTATTAGTTAACTCTTTCCTTTAAGGAGTATAGACTATAATAGCTCTGGGCAGTAACAGGGCAGTAGAGAAAAACTTGAGAAAACTTGTAGTTGCAGCACTAGTATTAGGTGAGTGTTTGTTTCTATGTGTTCTCCTTGAAAAGATCTCCATCAACACAGACTTTGCTGATAGTGATGCAGGCAGGATGGCCTCGGTGATGGCTCCTCAAAGGCAAAGCAGAAAAAAAGAAGAAGGATGATGAGTAAGAGGATCGAATACAATATGTGAGCATATATATGAGCAAGACTCCTTGCATGTGTACTGGGTAGATTCTACAATCCTACAAATATTGTTTAAATAATAGAAGGTGCTACTACTTGTGCAATATTGAAAGCTTTTTGATTCCACAAATAAAACTAAATTTATGAAAAACAATACAATAACTTTTTTTTTTTCTTGTTTTCCACTTTCAGCACTAGTTTCAAATAGCTTTCTATTCCTAAAGTTTTCCCAATTATTCTTTTCAACCTAAGTAATTCTTCTGGGTCTTATCTGGCTCCTAGTTCTGGAAAAAAAGTGATCCATTACACAGAATTGCTCATCACTGCTCATAAAATTAGATTTGTCAGTTATTTGTTAGTATACTACTAATTCCCACGGGGGGGGGGGGGTAGAAGAGGTTACGCCCACTGCAAAAATGATGATTATTCTGTTGGCCAGTATCATTTGATGAACTGATTCTTGGTAAGGTAAGAAAAAAAGAGTTCTTCCAAATAGTTTGTCTGTCTGATTAGAGGGGGAAGCACCTAATCCTACTTGATTACAGAAACAATTGTTTTTATACAATAAAGTTTGTGGGTGATATCCACTTGTGGTTTTTGCTTTGGTAAAGTGGTAAAGTTTGGCTTTCTTACTTAGTATTAGTTTAGAGGCCTTGTTTTATTACATTCTTTTACTCCACTTTCTTTCTATTTTATTTACTTTTATAATGTCCTGCTCTGTTTTCCTTTGCTGCCTTGGGTACTTAAGGAAAGGTTATCCTCCTTCTGCGTATACTTTATATTGTTCTCTCAGCTCGCCATTTGCTTTTCTTGCTTCCATTAGCTTGAACGGGCATTGTTTGTTCATCACGTTCTTGTTTCATGTTTCATGTTTCATATTTCTGTACAAGCGTCATATGTATGTATAATATATGCTGTCTTCTTATTTCAAAACTGACTCTTGTATTTGTAAATATGCTTCAGACAAATGTTTTCTGTGATGGCACTGTAATGCACCCTGTATTTTTCTCAGACCACATTCATGGCTAACAAGACTGCTTGGTGACCTTATCACTTTTCTGCACAGCCAGACGGCAAGAATCATGACTTTGAATTGCACTGTGTCTAAGTTGAAGAAGAGCCACACTGTTTGCTAATTTCTTCTTTCTAATAACTGTTAACTTTAAATTTGATAGCCCTTATACAGTATAGTTATTTTACTCACACAACTTACTGCAAATAAGGACTAACAAATAAAATGCAGAATATTAGTTACCTAGACATTCGAATATTTCTCAGCTAGCATGCATTGGACCCAAGTTCAGTGAGAAAGCTTCTTGAGAGCGAAACTCTGATGTTTCAAATGAGATGGTCTATTGTAGTCTGAAAAATTATTACCATGAATAATTACTTACATTTACAGGAATCTCACCACAATCTATGCCTTTGAACATCGGAACAATCATTTATCCCTTTCCTAGCAATACACATCAATACAATCAAATATATACATGGTGTATTCTGCCAGTGATAAATGCTGCAAATGTGTTAATCTTTTAATATATGTATAAATGTTATTTAAAATGTATCAGTTATTTTTGTCAGTACACTTGTAAAAGACAAGTTGATATCAGTAAATAAATAATTACAACAACAACAGAAGACATTATGAGAAAGCTATGCGCTATTATAATTGCAAAACTGTGTTTTGAAGAATTGAAAAAAATCGTAATGTATATAATAAAGGATAAGTAATCATTAATAATAAAACAATGCAATAATTCATACATGAGGATTAGACAGCAAGCTGGTAAGACATACACAAAAGTTAAACTTTTGAAATCTGCATTAAATTCTATTCAGATATTGTAATGAGTTAAATCAGTGTATATAAAAATCACACAATATAAATGGTACACACATATGTACACACACGCACATCCACACACACACACACACACACACACACACACACACACGCACACACACTTTCTATCTAATCATCTTAATGACCTAACCGATATAGGTGTTTGTTTCTGTGATAACAACATAAAACAATCTGCATATAAATTAATGTTTTAGAATCAGAATCGTCATTAACAAGGGTGCAGAAGGAGAGCAACTCCTTTTCATTGAAAATCAGAAACTCAGGACTTGATAAAATGTGATCAAGTCCCAATTAGCCTCTGGTCGAGCATCTCATCAAATGTCACACTACTGAGGCCAGTCTGTCAAACTCCCTTTCAACAAAACATGAGGATAAGCATTAACATAGGCTCTGCCCGCTGTCCAACAACTGCTCAACAAAACAGTGCTTGACAAGTTTGGGCTGACGATCCAACATTCAACAAAGGTGCATTTAATGAAATTACCAGTAACATACACAGACAGAGACAGATGGAATGACAGATAATTGCACAAACATACACAAATGCAGGGGTAAGGGGGGGGCTTAATAAATGTCTACACTTCACAATGTTTTAAAATATTTTATTGAAATTGTGTATATAGGAATAACACACTAACAAAATAAAACCTATAACTATTTACACGGGTGTATACATCTGTTTTTCTACATACATCATTAAGTTCACTTTATAACGTTTGTCTTCATTCAAAGAGCAGGCCATATGCTCTGCTGACAATTACTGAAGATCTGACAGAACCAAAAAGTCTCCCCACTGGCAGCCAAATGAGAGCAGAATCCACATTCTGTGACCTCTAAAACATAATTACAGGCCCATATATTTAAACATAAATGTACAGATCATTGCTTGTCTCTACTAGGGCATAAACTCTGTGAATCTATCCCATCTCCTTTGTTTGTTTCTCAGGGTAGTTCAGTAGCTAGTTTCAGGTGGGGTTGTTTTGCTTTCGGTAGTCAGCCCACCTAAGGCGTTAGCTATTGGCCAACACTTCTTTGTTTATCTGATTGCCTGAGGATTATTTTCTCTGTTGTACTGAAAGTACAAAGACTTAAATTCTGTGAAATTGTACAGAGATAATATAGCAGAGCTAACTACCTGGGTGTGTTGGACTCCATAACCATCTGATATACCAAATGGATAAGTATATATTTTTTGCACTTGATTTACACTATACTGCATTTATATATTTGCTTCATTGTTTATTGCTGGCATCTTCTGTCTGCTTTGTTTGCTTTTCTCGCCCTCCCACCCTAGAGTTGTTGTACTCTTAAACCTGGAATTGCCCACTCCTGCTGTAAAATTGATTTTGGTCACTCCTCCCATTCCCATCTCATTTGCTCACTCAACTGAGTACAGTGAGATCATTTGGGATGCACTACCCCCTTGCTTCTTTGATTTTGGACACTCCTCCCTGTCACATCTCATCAGCTCAGTCTACTGAGTACAGAGAGAGCATTTGGGAAGGCCAACCCCCTTAGTTTCTTAATCTTGAACTTTCTTGTGTTTCCTCCCTCTCCACTTAAAAATAAAAGAAAACAAAAAGACTACACTTTATTCAGATGCTTTTACTGTGATTGTACTCTTCCTACTTTATCACCTTATTTTTGCTGTGTGCTCTTAAGTGTTCAAGTGCTTTTATTCTGCTGCATTTATTACTGCTTGTTAGTAGCCTGATTAAATTGATCTGTTATTCTAAGCATCTTAGTTTTGGTTTTAGCACGTGTGCTTCAGACCAGTTACTTTACATTTAAGAAGGCTTTTGTGGTCTACGCTCTTTTGGATAAACCCTTATCAAAACCCTTTCTCCATAAGTCCACCCAAGTATTCAAAACACTATGTCTGGACAATTCCCATCAGCTTTTCCTGCCAGCCTGGTTGACATGGGCATACTGAGGCAGTGTAGCAACTGCCTCATGTTTACTGACAACCCTCTTCTCCTAGCACATAATTCTTCTAATTGTGAGAAATGCATGTACATTACTAACCTAGAATCCATGTCAAATATGTACATGGTGTATTCTGCCAGTGATAAATGCTGCAAATGTGTTAATCTTTTAATATATGTATAAATGTTATTTAAAATGTATCAGTTGTTTTTGTCAGTACACTTGTAAAAGACAAGTTGATATCAGTAAATAAATAATTACAACTTCAACAGAAGACATTACGAGAAAGCTATGCGCTATTATAATTGCAAAACTGTGTTTTGAAGAATTGAAAAAAATTGTAATGTATATAATAAAGGATAAGTAATCATTAATAATAAAATAATGCAATAATTCATGCATGAGGATTAGACAGCAAACTGGTAAGACATACACAAAAGTTAAACTTTTGAAATCTGCATTAAATTCTATTCAGATATTGTAATGAGTTAAATCAGTGTATATAAAAATCACACAATATAAATGGTACACACATATGTACGCACACACACACACACACACACACACACACACACACACACACACACACACACACACACACACACACACACACACACACACTTTCTATCTAATCATCTTAATGACCTAACCAATGTATGTGTTTGTTTGTGTGATAACAAAATAAGACAATCTGCATATAAATTAATGTTTTACAATCAGAATCGTCATTAACAAGGGTGCAGAAGGAGAGCGA
Organism: Protopterus annectens; assembly: GCF_019279795.1. Classification (NCBI taxonomy): domain Eukaryota; kingdom Metazoa; phylum Chordata; order Ceratodontiformes; family Protopteridae; genus Protopterus; species Protopterus annectens. Next base: position 1,007,323,380 of record NC_056739.1, read on the forward strand.
CTCCTGCTCAATGAAAATCAGAAACTCAGGACTTGATAAAATGTGATCAAGTCCCAGTTAGCCTCTGGTCGAACATCTCATCAAATGTCACACTACTGAGGCCAGTCTGTCAAACTCCCTTTCAACAAAACATGAGGATAAGCATTAACATAGGCTCTGCCCTCTGTCCAAAAACTGCTCAACAAAACAGTGCTTGATAAGTTTGGGCTGACGATCCAACATTCAACAAAGGTGCATTTAATGAAAATACCAGTAACATACACAGACAGAGACAGATGGAATGACAGATAATTGCACAAACATACACAAATGCAGGGATAAGGGGGGCTTAATAAAATGTCTATACTCCACAATGTTTTAAAATATTTTATTGAAATTGTGTATATAGGAATAACACACTAACAAAATAAAACCAATAACTATTTGCACGGGTGTATACATCTGTTTTTCTACATACATCATTAAGTTAACTTTATAATGTTTTAGTCTTCATTTAAAGAGCAGGCCATATGCTCTGCTGACAATTACTGAAGATCTGACAGAACCAAACATTCTCCCCACTGGCAGCCAAATGAGTGCAGAATCCACATTCTGTGACCTCTAAAACATAATTACAGGCCCATATATTTAAACATAAATGTACAGATCACTGCTTGTCTTTACTAGGTCATAAACTTTGTGAATCTATCCCATCTCCTTTGTTTGTTTCTCAGGGTAGTTCAGTAGCTAGTTTCAGGTGGGGTCGTTTTGCTTTCTGTAGAGTCAGCCCACCTAAGGCGTTAGCTATTGGCCAACACCTCTGTATTTATCTGATTGCCTGAGGATTATTTTCTCTGTTGTACTGAAAGTACAAAGACTTAAATTATGTGAAATTGTACAGAGATAATATAGCAAAACTAACTACCTGGGTGTGTTGGACTGCATAACCATCTGATATACCAAATGGATAAGTATATATTTTTTGCACTTGATTTACACTATACTGCATTTATATATTTGCTTCATTGTTTATTGCTGGCATCTTCTGTCTGCTTTGTTTGCTTTTCTCGCCCTCCCACCCTAGAGTTGTTGTACTCTTAAACCTGGAATTGCCCACTCCTGCTGTAAAATTGATTTTGGTCACTCCTCCCATTCCCATCTCATTTGCTCACTCAACTGAGTACAGTGAGATCATTTGGGATGCACTACCCCCTTGCTTCTTTGATTTTGGACACTCCTCCCTGTTACATCTCATCAGCTCAGTCTACTGAGTACAGAGAGAGCATTTGGGAAGGCCAACCCCCTTAGTTTCTTAATCTTGAACTTTCTTGTGTTTCCTCCCTCTCCACTTAAAAATAAAACAAAACAAAAAGATTACACTTTATTCAGATGCTTTTACTATGATTGTACTCTTCCTACTTTATCACCTTATTTTTTGCTGTGTGCTCTTAAGTGTTCAAGTGCTTTTATTCTGCTGCATTTATTACTGCTTGTTAGTAGCCTGATTAAATTGATCTGTTATTCTAAGCATCTTAGTTTTGGTTTTAGGACGTGTGCTTCAGACCAGTTACTTTACATTTAAGAAGGCTTTTGTGGTCTACGCTCTTTTGGATAAACCCCTTATCAAAACCCGCTCTCCATAAGTCCACCCAAGTATTCGAAACACTACGTCTGGACAATTCCCATCAGCTTTTCCTGCAGTCTGGTTGACATGGGCATACTGAGGCAGTGTAGCAACTGCCTCATGTTTACTGACAACCCTCTTCTCCTAGCATATAATTCTTCTAACTGTGAGAAATGCATGTACATTACTAACCTGGAATCCATGCCCTCTCTGGCCACAGTCAGTACTCCTGACAAAGAGAAGATTGCCAGTGCAAACACCACATCATGAGCATCACATAGCCAAGCATGACGCACACCCACATATGCAGAGGTCCTCAATAAAAACTTACCTAAACAGCAGAGACCTCCAAAACACACTCACAAAGATTCCACACACAACACCAAACATTAGACACAGCACACAACACAAACACAGCCCATAAGGCAAAACAATAAACCATCACAGCCCACAAGGCATAACAATAAACAAAACATACTAATTATTGGTGACTCAGTTGTGAGATACACTGATGTTCCTCTCACCAGGCTCGACAAGGAGAAGGTCACAGTCAGTTGTGTGTCTGGTGCCAGAATCTACCACATCACACATGCACTTAAGTCTCTCCACGGCAAGTACAAGTATGACTCTGTCATTGTCCATGTTGGTGTGAATGACTTGAGAAATACCTGCCTGGATTATATAAACAGAGACATGATTGAGCTCTCAGAGTATGTGTCCCAGGGAGGTATGACTCTAGCCCTAAGCAGCATCCTAACTTCTCCAAGAATGTTACCACAATACCAACAAAAAATAATTGACTTCAGCATTTGGCTTAGTTTCTGGTGTCATTCCAAGGGGATCCAGTATCTGTCTGCCTGGGATGACATGGTTGACAGGCCTTGATGCTTTACCATAGATGGCCTCCACCTGTCACCACAGGGTTTCTAGATCCTTGCCAAGACTCTTGCCTCACCCATTGTGCCTTTTTAGGCAATGATCCAAAGGCAAATCTTCCAACATAAAAAAATCTGTCAAAAAGCAAATTGAAGGTCATGCTCCTCAGTGCTAGGAGCCTTAACCTGAAAATGCATTCACTGGAGACTTTTCTTGCACTGGAAGATGCCAATGTCTGTGCGGTCATGGAAACTTGGTTCAGGGCTGTAGAGAGCACCCCTGTATTACCAGGCTGTATCTCATTCCACACATTCTGACCCCAAAATGAGGTCAGGAAAACTAAGGGTGGTGGAGACTCTATCTTCATTAAGGACAGGCACACCTCCAGACTGGTTTGCCAGCACGATGCACTGAAACTACTCCAGGTGCAACTAACAGTTGGCAAGACACCCATCCAATTTATATCTAACTATAGACCCCCCTCCATGACTCAGGCCACCCACACCTCTTACCTGGATCTACTTGACTCCATCAAGGTACCCCCTAACACCCTGATTCTTGGTGACTTCAACTACCCCACCATTGACTGGGTGAACTATTCCTGCAGTAATGCACTCACTTAATGATTCCTTGAATTCATCAAGTCTAACGCACTAGATCAACTTATGTCATACCCCACAAGGGGAGATAGCATTCTGGAATTTGAACTTACCAACATGGACAACCGCTGCACTACTCCCATAGTATGCTCTTCCCTGGTGAGATCAGATCATAAGACTGTCTTGTATGAAGTTTCTATCCCATCCAACCCCCCACCAACTGTAATCAAACTAAAAAATCTTCTCAAGAGTTGACTACAATCTTGTCAGGGAGGGTATCTGTGGCTTTACATCACTGCCCCCCTCAAAGGATGCAGACAACTATGTTGAACCGTATGCCAATGCTGTATACAAGCATCTGTACAACTGTATGGACTCAGACATACACAATAGAACTAACACCTGAGCCTCAGGAAAACACAAACCTGTCTGGTGGACATCGTCTATCAACACTCTTTACAAAAAAAGGAAGAAGCTGTTGTCCAATGGCAAAAAGGAACAATTTCCAAATTGGAAAAACTCCCTCCTTAGCCAAAACAAGCAAATTAGATCACTAGTGAAAAACCTTCAAACCCAATTATGAATCAAAACTAGCCTCCGAAACAAAGGGAAACCACAAATCCTTCTTCAGTTACGTCAGGAACCTCCATGACAAAGCCCAGGTTTGTTCCGAGTTAGTACTTAAGAGTATCACTTACACTGATCCTGTTCACTTACCCAACCTGCTAGAAGATAGGTTCAGTGCACACTACACCCCCACATCCCCACAAAGGCCCTGTCTACATCCTCAATACTTGTCCCACACCTCACATTTCCATAGATCAAGTGTTAAAGGCCTTACCAAGGCAAAGAAAACAGCTTCCATGGGACGTGATAGTATCTCAGGCTGTATTCTGCACCATCTACAGCAAGAACTGGAATCGCAATTGAGCACCCTATTCAACCACAGCCTAAGTACAGGCTTCATCCCAGCAGAGTGGAGAACTACCATTGTCATCCCCGTGCAAAAAGGTGGTGCCACTATTGACCCTGGCAACTATTGTCCCATTAGCTTGACAAGTCTTATCTTTAGAGCCATGGAGCGTATTATTACGGATCTCATACAGAAGGACATAGGCGATCTCCAAGCACTTGATTCCACCCAGTTTGGACTCATCAAGGGCAGATTTTGCCTGTTGAATCCTGGCTGACTTCTTTGAGACTGTCACCAAGGCCCTGGATGAAGGAAAGTTAGTACATACAGCTTACCTTGACTTGGCCAAGGCCTTTGACACAATCCACCACTCGGGCATCATTGAAAAGCTAATACAAATTGGCGTAAATCCCTATCTCATCAGGTGGGTGGCCAACTGGCTCACCCAGTGGACCCTCAAGGTCAAAGTAGGCTCCTCTACCACCGACAGCAGACATGTCACTAGTAGAGTTCCCCAAGGATTTGTCCTGAAACCCCTACTGTTTGGTATCTACTTCTCAAAGGCCCAGGCAAAAACAAAAGGCCTGTGGCTGACCAAATCTGTGGACAACTGTAAGTTGGCTGCTGTCATCGACTCCCTAAATGATGTTAATATACTGCAAGAGGGTCTTAGAGAAATGAATGACTGGTGCCAAAGTCACGGCCTCAAGCTAAACACAAAAAAAGTATCATCATTCCATTTGGCAAAAACACGGCCCCATCTGATTACCACATCAACAACAACCCCCTAAACACACAACCTGTGGTGAGAGACCTGAGTAATCAGGTTGATAACAATATCACATATGACCATCATGTAGCGGCAGTGGTTAGAAAAGCCTTTTACTTAGTTCATCTCATAACTAAAGTGATTGCATGCAGAAAAAAGGAGGTTATTACTTCTCTATACTCCTCCCTCATTAGACCAATAATTGAGTATAATGCCCTGTTTGGTATGTACCTCTGCAAACATCTGCATCATCTGGAAAGGTCGCAGAAATACCTCACAAAGAGAATCCATGGCCTCCAACACCTGTCCTATGCAGTAAGGCTCAAATCACTATCACTCTACTCAGTATCATAAAGGTTGTTCAGAAGTGATCTGTGTCTTGCTTACAAGGCAATGTCGGACCCGGCCCTACTTAGAAATGCTCCATATCTGTAAGTCTAACTCCTCGTGCATTACCCATTTGAAAGGACTAAATCTAAAATGCAACATCAACAAAACCTGCTGGAGAGACAGGCTTGTCTCCCAGAGGCTGCCATGTCTGTGGAATAGACTTCTCATACACATCAAACAAAGTACCTCGCTGACCCTCTTCAAGCACAACTTTGATGAGTGGGTGGGGAACCATAAATTTGTCCCAGGGGTTCCACCTGTATCCCTCAATGACAGGGGTGACAGGTGCTGACTGAGGTTTCTTTTTGGGGATAAACTCCTGGTTAGGCTTGTAAAGGCCCAAGAGACATTAGCTCCTCCTATGATACTATGATCCTATGATCCCATCTTAAACATGCATCCTCTTATCCAAAATTCCATTCTCAACTAAAAATATACTTCCAGAAAATGGTAAAATGCCAGTGTCATATGTCCAGTGACATAAATTAATTAGACCGTGAACTTTTCTAGCATGCATACTTCCAGCTCTGTTCTCTGAATTTCATCCCTTTCATTACTTGCTTTATTCAAAAGTCTCCATGTCCCTGCTTTACATAATCGTATGCTGCTGATGAATGAGTCTATCATGCATAATTGTATACATACTTTGTATAACTTCAACATTTGGTATTTGCAATGTCACATTTTGAATCTCTTCCTAATTGTCAAATTGGATTATTCTTTCGAAATATTCTCCTTCAAGGTGAGATTCAAATTGGTCATTTTGTGATCAATGAACTACCCCATTTAACAAATTCAAATAATTACATAAGTAAGTGAAATACTTCTGCTGAGAAATAATGTAGAATCATCTGTGGCAGAAAATATTTTGTATGTAGTAAAATACCTAGTATTACATAATGTAGAAAAGCAATAATTTCTACTGCAAGGTTTTGTAGACATGAACAAAACTTGCTTCAATTATGCAATTACGCAATTTTGGCATAACTAGTCTTTTGGCTCTCAGGCTCAGTTTTAGAACAATGGATGATAAACATGTTTTCTTACAAAATGGCAAGTGTCTATGCAGAGTTTCAAGGTAACAGAAACATTCAGCACACGCTCATAAAACACTCTTTTGATAAACTAGATCTGCTATTGTAAAAACAGCCAAGCCTCAGTCAATTGTACTTCTGCACCTCAATTTTCCTGACTAGCAACACAAGCTTTTTGGTCTCCAGATTACCACTTATTTTCTTAAAGTATGTTTTGCTCTTCATCAAAGTGATATGCACTGAATTTGTCTAAAACAGAGACTCTAAATAAACTCAGATTTTTCTTAAATATGGGTATGCAGTGACATTTCTAGTTTTAGCAGTTTTTTTCTTATGAGGAACCTATGTTCACATACTTCAAATATTTCTCACAACACTTTAATCAAACAACATTTTGAATGTAGTCAGTTAAAGCCCACATCATGGAACATTACCCTCTGTGGACAAGCTTTTTACAAGGCGCCTACATGGATTTCCTGCATTATAATGGGGTCTTCTCTTTACAAGGCGCCTACATGGATTTCCTGCATTATAATGGGGTCTTCTCTATGACAGTAGGATAATATTATATGCTTCAGATGACAGCAAATCAGCTTCTCTCTTGAGCCAGAGAGAGAGTTTGCTCCTGTGAGTGTGTGTGTGTGTGGGGGGGCATGGTAACCTATCAAATGATGATTGGCAAAACCATGAGAATTAGCTAAATCCCATGCTCTAATATATTTCTTGCCCTTTACAATTTCACATAGGTCCGAGTTAGTGCTGTATTACTTTTGTATCCTACTTAAGTTTGTTTGTCTTTTAACTAGAGTTTTTTTTATGTAACTCAGTGTAACTTTGCTGTGTTTTTTTGTTGAGATTGGCAATGCAGCTCCCTCTAGTAAAGGTAGTGTTGTTATCCAGCCAAAGACAGTATCATGGGAACTATATTGCTAGAAAAAGGTAAAAGATGACATCTGATACACAACTATGTGCCATGACATTCAGTTAGTGGCACTGAAAATGAAAATTCAAACAGATAATACTTGATGCATGCAGTGTTACTAGTGTGTTATGCTGTATGATGCATGATCAGCTTACACTGTACATCAGACATTCTTTTCAAGATTAACAAATGTTGATTTTAAGAACAGTACAATTAGTCATCACTTATGCAGTGCTGAGGGTCTTTTTGGCCGAAGTGCTAGTATTTACTGTTAGGGTTTTATTGTGTAAACACAGGTGTTATGAAAAATCTTTAAAACTATACTGGCAATTGTCATTACATTGCATAGACTTCAGTGTGATGACAGGTAATCTGATGAAATTGGCTGCACTGGACAAATGTATTTGCATTTGTTCCCCTGGCAATATTGCATCTTTACTTTTTCTAGATTCCAGCAAACCACTACAAATTGACATGTGGATGACTATTGTTTCCCAGCTAGTCATTTTCAAAATGTGAGTTATATTTGTAATGTGTCATATACAATGTCCTCTAAGGAGAGTGTGGTTGATGGTCCCACAGATTGAGAGGAAGTGCAGTCATGTCAGCTTGATGCAGAGTTACTCCAATTAATGGATCTGCTGAATGCAGTGGGACCTCTCAACATTGACCTAACAGTGCTGCAGTACCTAGACCTTGATTTGGAGGTTCTATTACAAGTTATGGAAGTCTGTTGAGCCATAACTAACTTCTTCTTAGGGAAGGCCACAAGAGTGCTTGCAAGTTTGCAACGCCTTGTTGAGATATTACGGTGTTTGGCCTACTCATCTGCCAAGCAAGGTGCAGTTCACTGGTCATGTCCACATGTGTGTCCAGCTTCACTCTCTGGTTGGACTTTAAATGAGTGAGTATGCAGACTTAAATGGATACTGTTTGTGCATACCACATGTGAGAGTCACCGTGGCATTGCCTCTCGTCTTCATCATATACATATACTGCTGACTTCCCAATATACTCCATGTAATACTCTAACCATCTCTACCTGCCTCTCAGTGGCAGTAGCCTGAGCTTGAACTATGCACAGTACACTGGTGATGACCAGCCAAGGCTTTGTACATCTCTGGAGTTAATTTTGAACAGTCTTTGCCTGGTACTTCAGTGTGCAGGTTTCACAGCTGATACTTCTACATATATTTATTTTATTTTATTTATTTTTTTATTTTACATTTGTTGACCGGGCTAGTCTAACTGGATATATGTCCATTTTCAGTAGAGGCCCGGGGAGATAAGCTCCGAGGAAACAAACAAAATCACATATACAAAAATGAATGTATACAATGAACATTGCAGGTGCAGTACAGAGAATAATCAAAGAGGTCATTCGTTCATAACATAGTGCTAAATATACAGATACAATTAGTAAAATACAAAATGTAGTTGCAATACATCATAAAGAAAAAGATGGCAGCTGAATTATACAATATAATATATTAGTATACAAGTAGTCAAAGAAAAATAGGAGCTGAAATTAAACAGTATATTAGTAAAAGTAGTCTCCTTATTGAGATTCTGAAGATGTAAGCAATAGTATAGAAGGACCAAGTAAGTTGTTATTAAGAAAAGGAACTTAATTACTGAGAAGAGGAGGGTAGGTTGAACCATACTGCTGTTCTACCGTAATAGGGCAGTGTCTTCATTATGTCATTTAAGTTCCACACAAGTAGTTAGTGTTGAGCTGCTTGGTGTTTTCACCCCTTCTGCAATGACAGACCCTCATTCTGTTGAGGTGTGTGAACCTATTTCATGCCTAAGGACTTCTCAACCTTCTATAGTGTAGAGGCCCCAGCAGTACATTTTAAGACTATATGCACTGTCCTCAGGTTTTACTATTTATATTATAGTCATGGCATCATTGTCAACAACTACTCTCCTGTCAACATCACCCTGATGCATTAAGGCACATGACGGGGTGGCTTCTGGTGCTGACCCTGTGAAGAAATGTGTAGGATATGTTTACAGTGAACTATTATAGGGAGAAATATTTCTTAGTGCAAAGAGTGGTGATTATGCTCCAAAATTCAGAAAAAGACAAATCAATTATGCATTGAAGTGGTGCAAGACCCAACCTTAACAATTGTTAAGCACACCCTGCTTAAGTAGTTAAGGTCAGGTCTTGTGCTAGGCAGTCAAATCTACCAGTGCAGACCAATAATTGACAGCGACAGTACTGCTGTCCAAAGAGACAACATATATCTTCTTCTTACAAATTAGAAAGCAGGTAGAACAACAGTATGTGTTCACCAGGAGTTTTTTTTTTTTAAAAGGTGAAACTCAAATGTATGTCACTATTCATTGACTTCAGTCATCTATGATTTGTCAGCCATGGACTTTATGAGGAACAGACCAAAAAATGAAGCAAAAATCTGGACAAAAAATATGGACTGTTAAGAGGCATGAAAGTTGAATGTAAATGTAATGGAAAGCATTGGACCACCTTTCTGATAGCAGCCCCTATTTACAACTTTGAACACTTAATGTTTCCCCCTTGTTTTTTCTGTAACTAATATAAATGGACCATATGCTACATCCATAGTACAAAAACATGGTAAAACTTCCATATTGTTAGGGTGCAGTTGTTGCAGGCGTCTGAAAGTACTTGTGTCAACACTACCTGTTATGATTCCAACAGCATCCACATCAGCATAAAGATCAACATCCCTTACAGAGAAAGGGTACTCCAAGCCTGCTGTTAAAACACGAAGTGTGAAAAGACTACCACTGGTGTTGTTTCAGACAAATGCATTCTCCTAGTTTTTTCCAGGCACATCCCACCATATCACTTTCTCTTTTCCTGTACAGTGCCAAGATGCAGTGCCTTCCCCTTACTGAATTTATAGCAGTTATTACTTTATTCCATTCCTTAGGTTTCTCTTTCTGTTTTGGATTGTCTTTTCCAAAACACATTTTCCATATATCCTGACATCATCGCTATGAATATGATTCTCCATAGGATTGAAGTTGTCTCTTCTGTGTCTTATTCACTGCTGTTGCACCATAGTGTAATCTGCAATTCTGCAATTGCATATTGTGAATAAGGGCCGCTTATCAGCCTTGCACAAAGTGTTTTAACTGGAGTATGAGTCATGAGTACAAGGTCAGATCAGTACTGTGATCTTTTTAATTCTTAATTGTGGTTTTACTCTTTTGCTGCAATGAAAACACTTATTTATCTACATGTATGCTGTTATGGTGTGGTAGTCAGTATATGAAGTACTGGGTAATGCTTATGAGTAATTATTAAAACAAGGGTGGTCAGTACACTCTTCTTGTCTATCTCCTATTGCCAGAGAATAAACTGTTTCAAGGCACTTGACACATGCACACAACTGAAAACAGCACCTTACAATGCAACTCTTGTGGCATAGAGGGGTAAAGTCCCAAAAATGGCTCAGTCAATTTGGGTTTGATTAGCAGCTCAGATGAATGACAGAGTAGCAGGGAATGATAGATGTGCCTATCCTCCATTGTGACAGGTGTTTTTCAATGAGGGGAGTTGCCCTGTAATGAGACTGACAAGTGTGGGAAGCAAGGCAGGAAATGGATGGTGCATGTTTCAACCCTCCAGGACACTAGCAGAGATGGCCAAGTCCCAGGACTCTGTTAGGATCCATGAGCAGCCCCAGCAATATCAGACCATAGCTGTGGGGAGGGGCTTTCAAACAAGCTGGTAGACCCAGCAAGGAGATGGATTGCTGCAGGCTGGGCTGATGTAGTGATGTCCCAGATAGGACCAAAACAACAAAAAAAATCTTGTTTTACTATTAAATAGTGGCTATTTCTGAGCAGATAAGTTCATTGTCAGTTATGCAGCTTACAATCCATTGAACCATTGAGGATCCTAACCATTGGTCTAAGCACTGTCTAGCTAGCTAGCTAAGAGACCCAATAAGCAAAAGTGGGCTGGGATTGTGACAAAGGAGGATACTGCCAGTGCAGCTATCTGGAATGTTGTAAATAATTATATGTCATTGGTGAATATCAATATGATTTACATAAGATGCTTGTTTGTCTTACAAATGTATTAGAACTGTATGTCATGTGTATGTCAAACTGCTGGTACAGAAGGGTGCGTTGACAATGTTTTTGCAAAGTGCTGTTTGAAATGTACCACCGTGTGCCCTACTGGAATAGAACTGAAATGCAGATGCACTATTGTAACTGTTTAAATGTATATATTTTAACAGTGGAAACTGGAATACAGAAGGTTAACGTCAGAAAAATAGCTGACAAATTACTTTATGGCTATGCAATAAGAGATGATATTTTTCAGTTTTCAATGTAGCTACAGACACAAAGTATGTGCTAAGAAGCATTCTGTATTGTCTTCAGAGTGAACTAATTGCTACCTCTGGAAGTATGAAGTAATGCAATTGTTTTATGAGTTCCAGCATCTGTAAAGATCTGAGGTCTATGTATTTTCACAGGTAGATGGCAAATATTGCCAGCTTCCAGCAGTGGGAGTTTCACCTAGGATAGAGTCAGATTACAAGAAATGATGTCATTCTGCAAGCTATCCCAGCAGTATTATTTGAGATATTAATTTGAGAACTCTCTGAGAGAGACAGTGTATTCTTTATTCTGTCTTGGACCTGAAAACAACAGGAACCATTCACCAAACATATGTCTTGCTCTGATGAAGTAAGTTACTAGAGAATAGTATAATTCTCTTAGGTATAGCCAGGAGTATAGTGAAGCTTAGTTTAGATATTTTTCTTTAATTATTTGAGACTGTCCTCCAATGTTGTTTTAAATATTTCCTGTGATTTTGAACTTTGATGTCACTGAATATATACTTGGCATTTTCTTGTTCTTTTATTATTTATTATTAAATATATTTAAACCTTTCATTGTGGCTGATCTGAGATATTTAAGTTTTGAGAGTACTTGCATATTTATTTGGTGGCACTGTGTGGGCTACTCCTAATAGTCTTGCTCTTAGTCAAACTACAATTTGTATCAATATTAACATGTAAGATTGGAAACCCTTTGTTAAATGCCTTAAAGTAGCTGATAAGGAGTTGGCTGGTGGCAGTGATAACTACCTTACAGTCTGGGCAAAAGGGGACATAGCTAGTAAACCTGTACCATTCATTCTCAAGTGTGTGTGTGTGTGTGTGTGTGTGTGTGTGTGTGTGTGTGTGTGTGTGTGTGTGTGTGTGTGTGTGTATGTGTGTGTGCATGTAAATCAAACCTCAAAGAGTGTGTATGTCAGCGACCTGGGCAGGGACACAAAGCACTGGTTGTACAGAGAGGGTACTGGAGGTCTTGGCTTGCCCACTCAGCTGAGATCTCAACTCTATAGCTGTGTGAGTGGGAAGTCTTATTGGCAATTTGGAGAAAGAGGGAGAAAGCAACCCTGGACTGACTGTGGTCTCTTTGTGCTCTAAAGGGAAATTGCAGTTGATTCAGATAGCTGCACCTGGAAATACTGTATGTGTCCTTGTCATCTTCTTAGTGTATGTCCCACATTGGTGCCAGTGGTGAGGACTGAGGCTCCTTGATTACTAGCCCAGTGGTGGGTCATCACATTACTGTCTGGCAGTGGTTGGATCACATCACATATTGAGATTCAGTGGTGTGGATATTGAACTCCTGTAGCCCGTAAATAGTGGTCACTAAAGAAGGTGTTTGTACTCTCATGCAGCCACATGTTCAACATTCCGTGTTTCATATCACAATAGTTTTATTTGCTTTGTTAGCTTAGTTTGTCAGGGAGAATAGGCAAGGATGTCGGCAGGAGTGTGGCAAGCTGACAAGGAGCCAGTTGGCTGACAAGTGCCAAGCCAAAGGATTGGTGCATGCCAACCTGACTAAAGAAATAATTGCAGCCTTCGCTATAGCTGTATCACAAACCAGCAACTGGAAAGACAACCAGACTGACCCTGGGGATGTACAACTCTCAGAAAATGGACAATTCAACTTTGCCTTGGAGGACATAAAAATCTGTCTGGAGTTAAAGACATTTGAACTGGAGGCCAAACAGATGGAAATAGAATCAGTAGAGTAAATGTGGCATTTGGAGGATGAAGAAAATGAGAGGTAGAGGCAAAATAAAAAGGAAATGCTGACTCTTCATCAGGGTCATGGAGGTATGGGGAAGGGAATAACTGAACCCCAGAAGCAATAAAGATCAGTACATTTCTTCCACAATATAGACAGCGTAATAATTGTGATAGTCTTATTCATATGTTTGAAATGGTTTGTAAACAGTATAATGTTGGCCAAGGGCTCTGAATATGGTTCCTGACCCCCTTACTCCATGATAAAGCTGTAACTGCTGTTTCTAAATTTTTATGATACTAATTGCTTAAATTATAATACAGGAAAAAATTGTTTATTAGAGTGCTTTAAGTTAACACCTAAAGCGTATGTAAAAAAGTTGCATGAGCATAGACGCAATGCAAATGAAAGTGCATGTGAACTTATTGCTGAATTAAGTACTTATTTTCATAGGTGGGTGAGTGGGTGTCAAGTTATCACCTTTGAAGGGCTGACAGACTTTTTGGTGAGAGAACAAGCTCTTAGCACTTTGCCTGAGGACATGAGAATCTGGCTGACAGATAGAGAATGCAATACTGCAGATAAGTTGGGGAAAAAGCAAGACATCTACCTAGAAAGCATGGCATCACTCCTGAGGAAAGGGATACCCAGTGCTGCTCATGGGTCTAAGGCAACCCATGATGGGCAGCCTAAACCGTGCCAAGAGAGTCCACCAGTTACAAGGGAAGCCACTAGTTCAGGTACAAGGCCAGGATCAAGGGGTAAATGTTTTAAATGAAACCAGAGGGGCCATGTAGCATATGTCCATGGTGGCAAGGTGGGAGAGCCAGTAAGTGGGAATGACAGAATGTCAGCAGTAAGTTGTCTGGAGACAACAAGGGTACCAAACTGCCACAAGAGGTTATATCCTATCTTAGTAGATGGGATACAGGCCACTGCTAAGAGAGACACAGCCTCTGACATAACCATCATGAAGCCTGCAATGGTTTAAGAGGAGCACTACTTTGCTTGGGAAGTCTACTCCAGTCAGAGCTTTAGGAGGGACCCCATTCCAAATACCTTTGGTTAGGGTTCTCTTTGACTGGGAGGGCAGAAAAGGAAGCAAGCAAGTAGGTGTGTTTGAGGATATCCCTGCAGATGTCCTGATAGGGAATGAATTTGATAATGCAGTACCTTGTGTGCATGCAGTGACACGCAGTCAAGTATGGAGACAAGCATGTGGGTCTGGTAGCCTGGGGGGACCCAGACAGACTGCAGACTTGAAACCACAATTGGCTAGGTGGCTACTTCAGAGAGGGAGCAACCTTGTAGCAGTGAGACTGAAGTTGAGCCACAGCTGCTTGTGGGTACTGATGTTCCCTTGGACAGAGTGACTACAAGGGCAGAGGTGAGTAGTAATACCCAGGCTGACAGTGAGGCACTGCTGTCAGAGGATACCAGACTTTCTGTGGAAGGGGAGCTGGGAAGGGTTACAAAGAGAGAGTTGAGACAGGCTCAGCTCTCAGACCCTACATTACAAGGCTTGAGTGAGGTAGCTGCGGAGGCACCTAATTGTCAAGGAAAAGGGAAATCTGTATATTGGGACAGTGGGTTACTGTATAGAGAGTGTACCCCTGATGGAGGGATATAAGGTGAGAGAATACAGCAGTTGGTAGTGCCCAGAGCCTACTGTTTGGCACTTCTAGCCATAGCCCATGACATTCCCTTTGCAGATCATATGGGCATAAAGCATGCCAAGAGATGTATTATGCAGAATCTTTATTGGCCTGGGATTTCCAGGAATGTAACTGGGTACTGCAGAACCTGTGAGTAGGTCTATATTACGTGATTGAATGGTCAAATATTCAAACACGTAATAGTCAATCTGTAATAATTGAACTGCCACAATGTCGAACGGAAAACAAAAAAAGTAAAACCCACCCAAACAAACCATTTAAATGCTCTACGCTGCACCCCCACCCCCGCTACTTAAATATACCAACTCCATGATCGCACTAAATTGCAATGGAAAACTTCCATTTCCGCACTGTATGGAGATATACATTGAACTGTTTGACATTGTGGTGGTTCGATTATTATGGATCGACTATTACATGTTTGAGTATTTGACCATTCGATCACGTAATATAGACCCCCTGTGAGCACTGCCAAAAAGTAGGCAAGGCAGGAGACAAGGCGATAGTTCTTTTGATGTCTTTGCTTGTGATTGAGGAGCAATTTCGGAAGGTAGTATGAATATTGTGGGGCCTCTGAGAACCCCAAGTTCTACAGGAAAGAAGTATATCCTAATGATAGTAGATTATGCTACCAGTTACCCTGAGGTGGTGGCTTTGTCCTCCATCAAGTCAGAGAAAGTGGCAAAATGCTTTGTTAGAGATTTTCAGCAGGGTAGGTTTCCCAAAAGAAATACTAACTGACAGAGGTGCCAATTTCATGTCAGACCTACTGGCTTGTCTGTGGAAGCATTGTGGGGTGAAGCACCTAAAGACCACCCCCCTATCATCACCAGACTAATGGTCTTGTGGAGAGATTAAATTCTACACTAAAGACTATGCTATGGGCATTTGCAGACAAGTTTAAGAGAGAGTGGAACAAATATTTGCCCCATCTGTTGTTTGCTTACAGAGAGGTGCCCCAGGGATCCAAAAGTTTTTCATCTTTTCGGTAGTAGGAGGATGAGTGTGAATCCCATAAGGAGTCTGCTGTGGCATATGTCCTAAACCTCAGGACACGGCTAAAGGAACTCATAGGCTTGGCCTAGTAGAATGTGGTAGAAGCCCAACAGTAGAAAAAGGTCTTGTATGACAAGAATGCTCAAGCTAGAGAGTATGCTGTGGGGCAGCAGGTTATGGTTCTCATTCCTATCAGACACAATAAGCTGCACACAGCATAGGAGGGACCCTTCAAAGTGGTATGGAAAGTCAGTTATGTTAACTAAATGGTAGAACTGCTAGACAGGAGGCAGGGGCAGACATTGTACCATGTTAACATGATGAAAGCTTACCATGATAGAGAGGCCCCTGTGTGAAGTATTTGCAGTGGATGGCAGGAGGAGTCTGAGGGGAATCTGGTGACTGACCTCCTCAGTGGGGCTCAGACTGACACTTCAATGAAAAGGATAGCAGCAATCTCCCAGCAGGCTAAACCCTACCCAGGTTTGAGAAATCCGAGCAGTGTTACAGGAGTTTGGGGCCATGTTCACTGAGAAAGCAGGGTGCACCCACCTGGTGAAGAACCATGTCGATACAGGACCCCAAAGGCCTTTTAAGCAGGCTTCTTATAGGGTGCCTGAGAGAGTCAAACAAACTCTGAGGGAGGAGATGCAGGAAATGTTGGAACTAGGGGTAATCCAGGAGTCCAGCAGTCCCTGGGCCTCCCCTGTGGTGCTGCTACCAAAGTAGGATGGCAGCACCAGGTTCTGTGTGGATTACAGGAAAGTAAATAGCCACACAGAGTCAGATGCTTACCCTATGCCTAGGACAGATGAAGCCCTAGAGCAGCTCGGTGGGGCTAAGTATCTTACCACTATTGATCTTACCAAGGGCTACTGGCAGGTGCCCTTGTCTCCCAACACTAGAGAGAGGTCAGCCTTTGTGACTCCTTTCAGCTTGTATGAGTTCACAAAGATGCCCTTTGGGATGAAAAATGCCCTTTGGGAGGAAACATCACCCAGTCATTATGTCTGGACACCCTTTGCAGTGACTAGATAGAATCTTAATGCCATTTCAGTTAGGTGCAGGACAGCAGCACATGGCATAGCTAAGCAAACAATCTTGCACAATTCAAGCAGACAGATCATTACATGGTCATTTCGATACAATTCCACCGATAGTGTATAAAAAAGGCATGAATTTGAAAAATTGTTTAGAACAAAAATTAAATTGAGGGTATGGTAGGACTTTTAGATGTGGTAGGTGTAAGTATTGCCCTTATGTGTTTGAAACCAATGAAGTTATGATATTCATCTGAAGGAAAAAGCTTGCTGTAATAGCGAAAAGGTTGTATATTGCACTTTATGTTGTAATTGTACTATGTTTTATGTAGGAAAAACGGAAAGGAAATTTAAAGAACGCATTGGTGAACACATCAGAGCTATACGAGATCGAAATGAACTAAATGCTCTAGCAAAGCATGTTAGCACAGAAACCTCTCACAAGTTTAAATTTGTGGTCCTTGATGTTCAAAAATTTGATATTAGGGGTGGTGCGTGGCAACTTAAATTAGAAAAACTTGAACTGGAATGGCAACTTAAATTGAATGCATACAATTGGCCAGGTTTGAACAATTCCACATCCATTGCTAGCATATTGAAGCTGAAATCACTTACGAGATAATAATGGTAGTATAAATATTGTTGTAGTTATTAAATTAAAGTACATTTACACAATTTAATATTTATTCTGTTTCGATATATTATATATACACGCTTAAACATCTATACATTTTATATTTAATTTTATTTATTATAAATTATATGTAAAATGATGTTTATCTAAGTAAATGTATACTAATATAATCTATTTATTATTTATTATTAATTTTTACACTTTTATATATAATATTTTAACAGATTTATGTATTCATTATATACAGTACCTTATATATTATAGTTGAGCATTTTAATGTAAAGATGAAAAGTGATATGAATTTATTGCAGTATATGTACACAATTTTACAAGTAATTTTTAAAGTAATTCAACAGGTTTATGAAACTACATTAAAGTGAATGGTTGATTCAACCATTGAAAACAACATTCTTTTTTGAACGAAAGTTGCAACGATAATGTGAGCACTCTACTTCCTTTTATGGAAATGTGCAGCAGAAAAACATACGAGCAATGTTGAAATGGTTAATTTATATATATATATATATATATATATATATATATATATATATATATATACGTAATTACTTATCTTTAATTTTATTTTTACATATATTTACATACATTTATTTTATTTATTATGGCTATTTATTTGTCATTATTCAGTGACACACTGGGAGCGCAGTTTACCGTTGAATGTATTATACGAGTCAATACGTGAAAGTTCAGGTTTTTCAAAAAAAAGGTTTTACGAAGCAGACAATACAACTTATTTTTTAAAATAACTATTTTAAGAAAAACTATTACTGTTTTATTTGATGAATTTAGGTATTCGAGTTGATTGGGTTGCGCAAATGGTGAACTACAATGTTATATGTATAAATGTTATAAATATATATGTTGATCAAATACTTTATTATCACATAAATAAGTATTAGGTTTTGAGTCTGGGCGGACATAAAATGCTTGGTTTAACAGTATATTTGCTGATCAATGGAAATGACATTTACAAGATTTCTGCTGTTTTTATCTTTATCTTTTTCAACTGTCTTAATTTTAATCACTTTGAATTTAATTGTTATTGCTTACATCATGAGTAGATACTATTTAAGCTACAGGAAGTGATGCAATAACTGTTTGAAAAAGTTTGGCAGGTGCCAAACGAAAGCACTTATTCTGATTGTGGTGAATTTAATATTATACTTGCAATTAAACTTCTTTCGGTCTAGTCCGTTGTTTGCTGGTTATTGGATTGCACAATATCTTGACAGATTCATACAGGTTTGTGCCGCCTAGTGAAAACAGCTGAAAGTATCTGCGACTTTGTGTACAAATGGCCCCTTCCACACAAAACCTCAGTGGTTTATTCCATATGTATGCTAGTTAAAATGTTGGACCTTGCAGGGGGCTTTTCATCATAGGGTTGAAATTGTGTGCATTGTGTATCATTTCTTCATACTTACCTATTTCACATACAAGTGCAGCACTGGTATTCACTGATTAGAGTTGTGCATATGTGGACTGTGGCATTATGAACACCCTCTGTAGTCAGAGTAAACCTTTAAAGGAAAACAGAACCACAAATAAAATAATTTCAGTCAAAACTACAGCACATTTAAGAAGGACTTGGAGAAATGGAGAAGAATTTAATTTAACGAAATTTGATGACTCTAAATTCTTTAGATACAATGAAGCCATATAAACACATGCAGTCATAAAGAAGTAGAATAAATAGAAAAACATATATTTTTTAAAAAGGTTCTTAATAAAGTTCACATGAATCACCCAGATCTCTATCACTGTTACAACTCCACAGATGTGGCATTAAGTTAATGACATATAAATTCTCAAAGAAAGAGTATATGACATACTATCACTTGATAACCATAGACAATCAATTAAGTCAGCAAGACAAATATTCAGTGAGTAAAACAGAAACGTTTCAAAACAGTGATGGAAATAACAGGTTATACTGACAATTCACATCTTTTTTTTCTCTAGCTTTAAAATGCTTTTTTTTTTATTTCTTGTCAGGATTCTGATACAAGCAAATGTAAATTTTGATATGAATTGTTGATTACTAGTAAAATATATACTCAGATCAAGAATGCGTTATGATAGACAGTGAAATACATAACTAAACCAGAATCATCAGGAGATTCAACAGGTGACTGGTACTGGGACGTAACAGACATAACACAAATCATATTTAGGCATCTGTCTCCCAGGACATCTTCTGGACTCTCTAGCCAAAGAATAACCAAATCCCTTCTGTGTCTGCACAGGAGTACAAAGTGGGGAAAACCATACCATTCCCTTAAAAAATATCAACAAACACAGGCATAATAGTTAGCAGAGTATCTTTAGTGTAAGCCTGGATCTGCTACAGTAACCAGTCATTTGTATCATATAGTTGTAGTACACTGATGAAGTGACTTAAAGGACTGCACGAGTATAGGAAATGGACAAACCTGTTCTTTGTGACAGATAATACAGATGTAGGTTCATAATGACTCGGTTTTATATTCTGTTTTTATGTAGATCCATAATGACTCAGTTTTATATTCTCCTTTTCTCCATTCTACAAAATATAACAACTGTATTTCTTGGGGTCTATATTATGTGATCAAACAGTCAAATGTTCGAACACGTAATAATCGACCCCTAAATACCAAAACGCAGTTATGTCGAACAGCAAAAAAAAAAAAAAAATCACCCAAACAAACCATTAAAACATTCTAAGCAGGGGGCAAGCCTGCCTGCACCCTCCACACCCACCACTACTTAAATATACCAACTCTGAGATTGCTCTACAGTGCAGAGAATGGAAAGCATCCATGTCCACACTGTACGGAGATATCCATTGACCTTTCGACATTCTAACGGTTTGATATTTAGGGATTGATTACTACGTGTTCCAACATTTGACTGTTCAATCACGTAATATAGATCCTTTCTGTTGTACTGTACTATGTGACCTTTCTCATGGTGTCATGATATGTTATTCAAAAAGAACCAGTGGTTGATATGAAGTTTAAGCTCTATGGTTCCTCCACAGATGTGATTCTGTACTCCAGACTTTGTCTCATTCTGCCCATGGAAAATTGCATTTGAAGAATGTTCCATCTGACTGACCTTGTATGAGGAAGTGTCTAGTAATGATAGATGAATGTTTAATAACTGGTAGGCTAGTCACGCAGAAGGAGGTCACTACTGTTTTTCATTCAATTAACTCAGCACTAAAAAGTTTGAACTTTGGATTGTTTCTTCAAATGTGCCATCAAACTACATGCTGACAGTATGCTTTGGGAACCTCATTTAACCTTTATGTGTTTCATTTTAGCAAATCATGTCAGAGTGGCTTGAAAATGAAACAGAGTAAGGCTAAATTAAATCTCTACTGATTGTCATTTATTCATGGGACTAATTTGCTATTGGCTAAATCATGTTTAATATTTTTTTTGTAATTTTACCATAGGAATGTATTTTTAAGGGAAAAAATATTCTTGTATTGTAGTAACTTTCAGAAACCTACTATTAGAAATAAGCAAATATTCCAACACTTTTTTTACTCAGATATTTTATTTCCAAAATAAAATTATTAAATCACTTACATTGAATTTCAAATATCAAATTAAGTAACTATATACACTTTTTATATTTGGCCTGATAGAAGTAAAAGAAACCAAATATTTATGAAAATTAGATAGTAAATTCAGTTACACAATTATCAGACAAAGAGATTGAGTTAATTTCCAAAGTGTCAATTGATGATAAAACCTTTCTCCAGGGATTGTTGACTAATGGCTTAGGGCAAATTCTGAGTTCTTTGATTTTGATCTCTAGCAATGCTGTTTTCTTCAGAAGTGATATGAAATCCTCCGTAGTAGTCACTATATTACAGTTCCATTTCCTGGTTATACACTTCCTGGCAATTGCCGGTATTGCCACTAGTAAATACAAATTTGTGGGGTTTTTTTTTTTCAGATAAAGTCCTTCATTCACATTTAATAAAATGAGTGCTTCAGATACAACAAAAGATTCTGTAAATATAGCCTGCAGGAACTTATTAATATCACTCCAATAGGTTTTAATAGCAATACAGTCATAAAATATATGACACCAATTAGCTCTAGATATTTGCTGACTTCTCCAACATAACCTATTTTTGGTTGAACTCATTTTAGCAGTTCTATCAGGCATTAAAAAAGCTCTGTGTAGAAACTTCCAGTTAAATATTTTCCATTACTGTGAATTAGATGTTAGTTTAACAGAAAGTAAAATGTTTGATTTGTTTTCTGATGATAAAAATACAGATTGTCTTTTTGTACTATATTGTCAATAAATTGATTTGGATGTTGTTTTATAAATTATTAATTCTCTATATATGTTTGAGATGGCATTCTTCATATTATGGTTATTATACATAATTCCAAATAGCCAGCTTATGGGTTCTGAGGAAGTCTTAAAAGAAGAATTGTTAATTATTCTACATAGATCCTGAAAATATGTTAACACACTCTGAAGTAGTAGCCAGTCTTGATATGTCATTTTATAATTTGTCTTTATATATTGAGCATCTAGGTTCTTTAGATCTCTGATGCATCGTTGCCAGCAAATAAAATTGTGTTCCAAAATAATAAGGACATCTCTATTTACTCTATCAGGAAAGTTCTTAGTTATAATAAATGGAATTAATAGATCAAACCAAACTTTTATATCAGTAGTAACCTTAACAAATTTCCTAAAAATATTAAAGAGATAATTGACTAAATTCAATTTAGTAGGCTTTACTATATTATATTGCATATTGGTACATAATAAAAGCAATAGCTTGTTAGAATTGTCTGTTACTGTGGATGTTTTTTAACAGGGTATTTCCATTTATTAGTATAACTGAATGTAACTATTTCCAATTAGAGGAGTAATTGGGATTTTTCCAGTCTATAATAGTTGTAAATACAGAAGCTTTTATATAAGTTTCAATATTAGGAAAGTTTAGCCCTTCTTGTTCCCATGGTCTAATATGATATGTGAGAGAAATTCTATTTCTGTTAGGGAACCATAAAAAGTTTAGTAGAAGTGTGTTTATTTCCTTGAGAAAATGTCTCCCAGGGATCATCAGTATAGCTTGGGCTACATATAGAATTTTAGGAAGTAAGGCCATCTTTATCAGCTATAGCCTATCTTCAAAGGTCATGAACATTTTATTCCACTTATTCACAGATATTTTTATTGTATTGATAATATTATCATAATTTACAGTTAATATCTCTTCCATATCTTCAAACAAGATAATTCCTATGTAGTTTACTGTGGGGATTTATTTGCCTGCCAATAAACAAGAATTTTGATTTTAATTTATTAAAGTGAAGCCCAAAATCATATGGGAACTTTTCAATTAATGAATCAACTTAATTTAATATCTTTTTTAAGTTAGGAACTGTGAGAAGTACGTCATCTGGAAACAACATTATTTTAGAATTGTACTGATAGTATAAATCTATACCTTTTATCTTGGAGTTGTTTCTTATTAAACAGCAAGTATTTCTATAACTAATGCAAGGAGAATAGGAGACACGGGGCAGCCTTGCTTAGTACCTTTAGTAAGATGAATAGACTCCAAAGTGAAAGGTCCTATTTTATCATAGGCTAAATTATTTTTATAAACATTCATTGCAAGTGAAATGAAAGCAAATAAAACTAAAATTTTAAATAAACAATTAAAAAGAACGGAGGTGGGGAAGCAGCAACCACAACGAAATAAAAGAACCAACCACTTCCAGGCCAATAACTAGTCCCCGAATGTCTCGTTGAACCATATAAACCACACTGAAGTGGAAAAGTAGAATAGGAAACTCCATACATGTGTGTTCTTTTAAATAAACAATCCCAACTTAAGGAGTCAAAGGCATTATCTATGTCGAATATAATTATCAATGCTTCCTGATTTTCCCTATTTAAGAATTCAATAAGGGTTATAATCCTTTTAATATTGTCTTGTGCATGCCTATTATATATAACTCCAGTTTGATCATTGTTAATTATTTGGGATTAAGGAATTTTTATTCTATTAACTAAAACTGACATGAGTGTCTTATACTCACTGTTTACTAAAGATATTAGGCTATAAGAACAACAATAATAATCCCTTTGTTTTATTTTCCTTTAAAATTGTGGTGGTTAAAGAATATCTCCAAGAAGGAGGGATTGTTCCTTGTGTTTGAACTTCAAGAAGTGCTTTATGGAAAAAGGAAGTTATGGAGATAGGAAAGAGTTTATACAATTCTATAAGAAAACCATCTATTCCTGTAGCATTATTAGGTTTACTTCCTTTTATTTTATCCATGGCTTCCTTACATGAGATTGGTCTTTGAAGATCTTTGAAGATCTAACTTTAATTCTTCAGGATTTTTTTTAGTTTAGTAGAAATTGCTTCCATGTTCAGTTGATTAATTAAAAAACTTTCATTTTTATAATGCTCTGTATAATGATGTTTAAAGGCATCAAGAATATCACCTATATCCAAAAATTTTTCTTCCCCCCCTTATGTAGGATGTTGACAATAATGTTAGCTTTAGATTGCATTTTAATTTCCATAGACAGATTATGAAGGTGTTTAAGTGAAGTAGCATAAGAATTTACCTTTAATCTTTGTAATGCTAGATTAGCCTTGTGGGTTAAAATTTTGTTATTTGTTTTTGTTTAGATCTTCTACTTTCTTTTTATTATCAGAAGAATCTGAAGCCTTTTTAGATTTATGTAATAAAAGTTGAGATTGTAATTCTTGCAATTCTGATTCCCATTCTTTAATTTTATTTTTAAACCAGGTGGAAGTGTTTTGCTATATATATATATATATATATATATATATATATATATATATATATATATATATATATATATATATATAAGCTTTTAGTGAATCCCATATCATAACTATATTAACCTCTGAAGTATAGATAGTTTCTAGAAAAAAACTGGAGTTCTGATAATAACCAGGGTTTGAATTATTTAATTTTTGCGATGTAAGATGAAATTCTGGGTACAATGGTTAATGGTTTAGATTCAATTTGAAAATTCAAACAAGGGAATTATGATCAGAAAGTGGACATGGAATTATTGAAAAAGTAGACATTTTTGAATACAAGTCAAGTCCTGAGAAACATATATTTTATCTGTTCTGGTTTGAATGCCAAATCTATAATCTTGATGAGAAAATATTAATGAATTATCACTTTAATATTAAATGTGTCTAGTAAAGTAAAGGCCTCAGTCTATTTTGTAGGAATTTCGCAGTAGAAGATAGAAGAGGTCTCTTGTTAGGGGTTTCAGAGGTATCAAGAATACAATTAAAATCTCCTCCTATTATTAAATTATTTATTTATTTATTTATTTATTGACTTTTTTTCCAGCAAAGTCCACTGGGCCATGCTAGCCCATTTTCAGTGGTGGTCCGGGGAGAAAAGCTCCACAGTAACAGTTAGAAATGACAACAAATTTCAGCTTTGCTCACAGTAACAAGTATCAATGAGACAGAGATACAACCTGTCAATCTATATATGAACTCATAGCTAGGACAACAAAAGGAAAATAAATAAACAAAAACAGGAACATAAAAGTTTCACAAACTACTATTTACATAGCAGTACACTAAACTTTATAGTTATTAGCAATAAGATCTAAATGTTTTTTTGCAGTCCCTACTCCCATGCCAGGGAGCCAGTATAAATGAACTAATGTCCATATCCTATTATTGAATTTTAGTATAATGAGTGCTAAAAACATCTTTATCTACATATTTCTAAATAATTTAAAAATTAATAATATTCTTTTTCCAGAGGATTGTCACTCCTCTGGACTTTGATTTATAGGAGGAATGAACTAAAGTCATGTATTCATTACGGTTCCATATATTATTATCATTTATTTTAAAATGAGTTTCTTGAATAAAGATTACCTGAGCTTTATTTAGTTTTAAATACCTTAACAGATTGGATCTCTTACGTGGATTATTTAACCCATTAGTGTTTAACAATAACAATGTTAAGTCCATGTTAGACTGTTATTGAAGATTAAATCTATTTTATTAGTCTTTCCTAATACATAGGTTTCCTCTGACAACAAAATGATCATATTAATTTGTAATATTTTACATAATATAATCTAGCAAATTTCTTTTGTAACTGAAAATAAAATAAGACAACTCAGGGGTAAGAGAAAGAAAGAATAACTTAAGTAATGCTATATTTAATAAAATGAATCAGAAAAATATTATCCCATACCAGACATGGAATTAAATCATTACTAGTCTAATATATAAACATCGATCTATCAGACTATCTTTCATGACTTGTCTACCAACTTCATCTGAGCTCTAGAAAATTGTATTTAGGAGACTACATTATGGTTACATAGTAGATTGTGTCATTTTAGTTATATACCACACCAGGATATATTGACCTTCTTTATAGATTAAATATAGGTTCAAGATGTTCTATCAAGCTAGAGATAGTATAACTACTTATCCATTTGCCCTGATATGTGATTCAGATATAAAGAATTCCATTGTGAATTTAGTAATAACTAGTATGTTTGTACTTTATTGCTATATATATAGTGTAGAATAAGTCAACTCATGGATACTTGAATTTAACATCTCATAGTCTAATGAATATTTTATATGTTCCATTTAATATTATCATAATATTATATACTGTTTTCTTATAAAGTCAACTACAGTAAATTGAAATGAATATTTAGCACAATTCCAATCCAAGGTATTGACGTGTTATCAAACATTAAGCTAATTCTAATAAAACTTTTACAATTTATTATTAAGTCAATCAATGCCCCTTTTGCACAAATTAAATATATCCATAATGATTAATTATTTTATTGATCTCGGAGGAACTACCTGGATGTGGCATGGCTTTTAACAAGTGTGAGTGCCACAGAAGGTTCATCATGTCTGAATGTATGATAGTCATAAATACATACAATATGGAGTGTTATATTTATAGTGAAGCCAAGTCTCAAAGCCTACACCATCATGTGTGTGCTAGTGTTAAAAAGAAGTCAATATTTGGTGATTTATTATTAAGACATCATTGAATTAGTGATTCTGATGGTTATCTTATAGCCACCAAATTACTACTTACCAAGCAACACTCTTCACTGTCATTATCAGGATTACTTTCCTTATTAAAAATGATATAATAGTAGTTTGCCATCCTACACCTCCTCATACCAGCAAATTGAATCATGTTTCACATATAAACAAAGTGCTCTGGTTAGAGTGCATTAGTTCTCTTATCCACTGCTCTTATGTGTTGTCAGTTATGCAGCTTTTCCCTTGATTGTTTATAACCACATTCAAGTGCAAATGTTAACACTGATATTCTCATTAATCATAAGCTGTGTCTTCTAGATGAGTGACATAAACATTTTACAGTAAATACAGCTCAAGATTCTATCAATGTTCCTTTTAACCTTATTATTCCTTATAGTATATAAAACAAATCCTTTACTGAAGCAATATTAATCTAAGTAACTGGTAAATGTTCTGCCCTTCAAAATAAAATTTGAGTAAGTCACATCAGAGGACATCAACCTTTTAAAATCTATAGATATTTCAATGATCTCTGAGTGGTGTACACTGACAACCAATGAACTATAATTATGGTTATTAGCCTCTAATAATATATGAAAGTTTAAGTTCAGCTGATAAAAGTACTTCAATGACCGATCAGAAAAAAAAAAACACTATGAGACAGAGTAAAACTATAGATAAATGTGATAGGTACCTACATATCATCACAGCCAGATTTCAAACCTGTCATCAGTGTTCACGTCATGAAGAAAGGAGTCATTGTATATTTTCAAAGGTTGGCGCATTAAATAAGTAGTTCTCTCTAACATTGTGAGTCAAATGTATCATGATTAAAACAGACAGAGACAATTGATTTTAACGAACTTAGCACTATTTTATATGACCAACCAATAGTAAATGCTTCCTTTATCTAAGTTCTAAGCCAATTGTAGGTATACGACATAAACACACATTTAAACCTAGTATTCTTTTTGTTCCTTCTCTCCTTTTTTTCCCTCTTCCTTTTAATTTTAATGTAATTGTTGGTCCTGTTTAAAAAAAAAAACTTCAGGGACCAACACTTCTGAGTAATTCACAACACTACAGCCCGATTTATGAAAATGAGGCCTTTAAATTCCTCGTTCTCCTGCTTAGCTCAGTTGTGGTTATCATGATCTCTACTTACTTTCAACTAATCTGCTTTAAAGCACATCGCTCTTACAATATGTAAACCCTACCTACAGGGAGACAAATTATGGTCTCATCCCTAACTCAAATTTAAAACCATGGAAGACCACCTCCCTTTTTAAAAGACTTTCCATGGACTGACTTTCCCTTCTGGATTAATAATGGTTTTCAGAGACTAATGCCATACTATGGCAGATTACACAATTACAGTTGTCTTAACATTGTCAGTATGAAGTAATGCCCCATGTCAAAAAGTTTTCTTTTTTTTTCTTCTCCTCCTCCCTCTGTTTCTCTCTGTCATTAACCCCCAATCGCAGTACTTCTTAAATTTTGGAGCTGATGTGAGATGCACAACCAAGAAGTAGAAACATGTCCTGGTTTTGAATCTGGCCACAATAACACACAAGGTCCGCAATATTTCATAACAATCAAATGTTCAAATTCGCATTCAGCGCTATAAAGTTGTATCCTATAATTAATCAGCATAAACAACCATATAACAGGATAAAGCATCGCCAATGTGCACCAACCCATTGGATGCACAGTAATAATCCCCACCCAGTCCCCACCTAACACCCAGGATCACAGCAATGTCACTGAACATTCTTGACAAATATTTTTTCAGATTTCTAATGATTTTTTTTATTTAATACTATTCTTTCTTTTTATGTTACAGATACACTGATACTAAATGTTATAGTAGGGTGCCTATTTGCATAACTCTCAACTGTCTCTGGGTTGACTCAAAACTTCTGTTTCTCTTACAAACTTCTAAATGTGTAACATTTGGAAAAAAATGATGAATTACACAAAAATGATGACATCTGACTAGTGACTGCAGGAGCTCTATTGTGATCAGTTTACTATGCCAGAAATAAACTAAATAAAATAAAAATGACAATAATCAAAATTATAGACGTTTATTTCACAATATATTCTTTAACTCACAATCATTTATTTTGCCAATGTCTGAAGTTAATAGTCTGTTATTTTAAAGGTGTTCCTTATTATTAATGCATTTGTCCTTGGTTTGTTGAGAACTATTCTTGTTGTAGGGATAACGTTATGTAAACCACAACCTGCTTTTGTGTCTCTCATTCTGCTTGTGCTCATGTGTTTTTCTTTTTTCCCTTCCTCCTCCATCATTCTGTCCCTCTTCTCTTCTCCTTTCCCTCGGCTCCCTTCCCCTTCCCTTGGGTGGTGTGTCGTTTGTGAGGGGATCCAACACCTTTTTTCACATTTTAGTAACAATAACTAATGGTGATTAGCTAAAAAAATAAATGCTGAAGCACAAAATTAGCTATTCTCTATGGTCCATTTTCTGAGTATAAAGCCTGCAGCATGGACCTTTGACATGATTAATTTCATAATAATCGTATCGGCCATTTTTTACCATCTTCTATATAGTCTGGGGGTGGTTTCAGCTGTCTCCATCTCTATCGCTTCGGTGCCAGTCTCCTACCTCCTACAACAGTCATGACTATTGCTGGTCTTCTGTCACCCAATGCACCCACCTCTTTACTGGATGCCCTCATTTCCTTTGTCTTCTTGATGTCTGTGCCACATCTTCTTCAACAGATTGTTTTATGCTTTTCTGGACATGTGCCTGAACCACAGTAATCTGTTCAATTTGACTTTATCTGCAATTGGAGCTACTTTCACTTCTGCTCCTCATCTGTCTTACAGAGTGCATCCTGCCACCCACTGCAGGCACTTCATCTACCCCTAGATCCCTGAACTGCTCAGTCTTTACTGCCCAGGTTTCTGTACTATACAGCAGTACAGGTCTCACCAGTGTTTTGTACAACTTACCTTTTATTTTCCTTGCTGTCCTTTTGTTGTACACTACCCTGATATTCTTTGTCATTTGCTCGCAGTCCCTCTGATTCTAAATTTCACCTCCTCACTCAAAGTTTTCTTCTCCTTAACCAATCCTCCCAGATGCTGGAAACTGTTAACCTGTTCCACTATTTTCCCTTGTATCAGAATTATCAGCTTCTTCTGATTCCCCCATTTGCTGCCATTAACACTGTCTTAGCTGTACTCAGTGTCATGCCATGTGCCTTCAGTTCTGCATTCCATCCCCGTTTTCTTTGCTGGAGTTATTGCCCAGAGTTTGACTGTAATGCCACATGATCTGCATACAGCAACTTTATTGAACTGTCCCCTCTGACCTGTTTACTAACATGGTCTATCACCAGTATGAAAAACACTGGGCTCAGAGTGAACTCAGATGCACACTGACTCTCACTGGGAAACCCTTTGATGGATTTAAGTCAATGGGTCCTTTTACATAGCTTTTACTAATTATGCCAATGTTTCTGAGAATTTGGACCAACTCAGCACTGCCCAAATCAGCTTTCTTGGGGCCTTGTCATATGCTGTCTCCATGTCTAGGAATGTCCAGATGGACTCCTTCCTCATCTCAAGTTTCTTCTCAACTATCTGTTTCACTGCAAACATAGAGTTGGTTATATTGCATCTTTACCTGAATTTGATTATGTCCCATCTCTATTTTATTCATCTTATAATAATCATTAAATACTTCTCAACAAATACAGTTCTCAAGAAATTACTATGACAATTTCTTATCTGATGTGGTGGAACCAGTACTGTATATCATGGAACTCTAAAAAAAAATAAACTGCACTAAAGACAAAAAAAAAAATCAACAAACTCTAAACTTGGTATTAGACACATAAGTATTTTTTATGGGGGAGGGGTGGAAAAAGTGGTAAGTATTCTTTGCCTTCCTCACCACTGACTGAGAGACTGCTGCACACTTACCCATGCCCCTAATAAATTCTAAGAACTAGCTGTAGCTAAGAGTTGAGAACAATGCATGATATCACAATCTCAGACTAATTATACATTCCCCCTTCACCTTCATTCATACTTCTAGCTTCACTAGTCTAATGATTGCTGTTAGTGTCCACATAATTTCAGCAGTCAATGAATCAAAGGTTATACATGTCTGTTAACTCATTTAGTTCTGAACAGCAGGAGGCTAATTAATGTGCAGTGTTGCCATACCAACGTCACAATATGATGAGATGCAACACAAAAGGAACTTACTAGCATCTTCAGTGCATGGACTCATTTTCCAAGAAAGGCAGAAAATGCTTCAGAAGATGAAACTTTGTCCGTAATTGCAGTGCATGTGTCATTGGGTGCATAGATGGGAATGGTGGGGGCTTTTGATAAACAGTACTTCAGTGCTGCAAAACATAGCCATGTTTTTAAAAACAGATTATCAAGTGGTGTAATTTAACATCTTGCATGTTATAAATTTTATCAATCCTAGTTACAGAGGTACGCCATTGACTATGCATCTACATTTAATGGAATTCCACTCCGGTAACAACTTCACTGACAGTTATTCAGCAAAGCATTTTTAGCTAACAGTATAGGAGTCAAATACTTAATCTTTTACAGTGGTATCACTGAGGTACAACAGACACAACAATTTAAATTATCATATTTTGTAATACATATATTGCTTGTCTTCTTAAGATACAAAAGGGAGACCATCTTGAAACATATGGAGAATTAAGAAATAATTACAATGATCTGCCGTATTTACTTCATTTAGTTTTAAATATTTATGGAAATTATCTGTACAACCAAAAAAAAATGAGACTAACATGCACATTTATGTTCATAGTTTCATAGGTTCATAGGTAGGTACTAGGCTATTAGCCCTAGGGCCTATACAAGTCTAGCCAAAAAGGTACCCTGGCTTTCGCCATCCAAGACAATTATTTTCGTGTGCCCCTGTCAAGCAGAACCACAGAAGTGATCCCGAGGGTGAATTTCCTATTACCCATCCAATCATCAAGATTTTTCTTGAAGAGTGCTAATGAGGAGCTCTGTTTGACATAGATAGGTAGTCTGTCCCAGAGTATGGGAAGTCTCTGGGACAGGAATCTATCCCTCCAGCATGTTCAGTTTATTATGGTGACATGGTTTAGGTCCCTAGAGCGTGTAGCTCAGAGGGATTGGGATTTCTTTAAGTGGAGAATGTCCAACAGCTCTGGGTTTGACATAGCTTTGTATGTTAGGCAGAGATCGCCTCTTAGTAGGCAATATGTTACTGACAAGGTGAGGTATAAACTGTAATGTGGTACTATTAATAGGATATCACATTCCTTTTAGTCACATTTCCAGCACATTTATTGTACTAAAGATCCTGGTGAAATATTTGCAAACCACGAAGTCTCATCATTTGATAGCCAGGGAGTATCACTATCCCAGTCTGTGCCCCTTCCAGTCATGACTCAGGGTTGCACTGAATGGGGATTTCTCATCAGGATCCTTCTTTAGTTTCATTACTGTACATTGAATCAGTATCACAGTTGCAAACATCCTTGGGAATTACCATCAAGCCAAGAAGCTGGACCACCAGAATAATATCTCATCCATCAGGATTGTAACTTGGGTGTTTTCTTGTTCAAGATATACTACACTGGCTATGTTAGATTGAACACAGGTGCCAGAAGAGAGGAGAAAGCCCACACCTTTCTGATCTCATAGTGTCTACACTGAATATGCAACCTATGAAGTTACTGACACTGCTAACTTGTTCAGCTTATCTTCTAAATAACATGGAAGCCTTTCTCAGTCATCATCATCATCTTTTGGCTTTTCCCATTAGGGGTCACTACAGTGGATCATCTCTTTCCATTTCTTCCTATCCTCTGCATCTTGCTCTGTCACAACAACTGCCTGCATGTCCCCTCTCACCATGTCCATAAACCTTATCTTAGGCCTTCCTCTTTTCCTCTTACCTGGCAGCTTCATCCTTAGCATCTTTTTCCCAATATACCCATCATCCCTCCTCAGCACATGTCCAAACCAACGCAATCTTTTCTCTCTTGCTTTGTCTCCAAGCTGTCCAACATGAGCTGACCCTCTAATATACTGATTCCTAATACTATCCATCCTAGTCACACCAAGTGCAAATTTTAACATCTTTAACTCTGCCACATCCAGCTCTGACTCCTGCCTTTTTGTCAATGCCACTGTCTCCAACCCATATAACATAGCTGGTCTCACTACCCTCTTATAGTCCTTCCCTTTCACTCTTACCGGTACCCGTCTGTCACAAATCACTCCGGACACTCTTCTCCACCCATTTCACCCTGCCTGTACTCTCTTCTTCACCTCTCTTCCACATTCACCATTACTCTGAACTGTTGATCCCAAGTACTTAAACTCGTCCACCTTTACCAACTCTACTCCCTGCATCCTCACCATTCCTTCACCCTCCCTCTCATTTACACACATATATTCTTTCTTTTCCCTGCTGACCTTCATTCCTCTGCTCTCTAGAGCATATGTTCACCTCTCCAGAGTCTCCTCAACCTGATTCCTACTCTCACTGCAGATCACAATGTCATCTGCAAACATCATAGTCCACGGAGCCTCCTGTCTGATCTCATCTGTCAACCTGTCCATCACCATTGCAAATAAGAAAGGACTCAGAGCTGATCCTTGATGTAATCTCACCTCCACCTTAAACGGATCTGTCACTCCCACTGTAGTCCTCACCACTGTCACACTACCCTTGTACATATCCTGTACCACTCTTATGTACTTCTCTGCCACTCCCGACTTCCTCATACAATACCACAACTCTTCTCTAGGCACCCTGTCATATGCTTTCTCCAAGTCTACAAAGACACAATGCAACTCCTTCTGACCTTCTCTGTATTTCTCCAATAACACTCTCAGAGCAAACATTGCGTCTGTAGTGCTCTTTCCTGGCATGAAACCATACTGCTGATCACTAATCATCACCTCCCTTCTTAACCTAGCTTCTACTACTCTTTCCCATAACTTCAATCTGTGACTGATCAGTTTTATCCCTCTGTAGTTACTGCAGCTCTGCACATCACCCTTATTCCTTTCTCAGTCACTTTTATTACATTCAGCCTAATATCCATAAATTAAACAGTGACTATACTATTAAATGAAACCATGTATATTCTGAAATCAGCAGAGCTACATAAGGTATATGGTAATGTAACTAGGTTACAAATAAACCATATATTTTTTTCAAATAGAACAAATAAACCATATCTTATGTAATTGGAGGCAAAGATCTCACATAAAAGCACTCCTAATGTCAATCATGGTTGTCAGTAGGCCACTCTGCAGCCATCACACACAGTTTAAAACAGATACATAGACCCACATATGCTGAGGCACTTAAATGTAACCTTCCTCAATCTCAAAGACCTCCTAGACAAAGTACAAATAAAAATACCATCAGCAGCCCTGACTGCACTCTTCAGAACAACACCCACATCAACACATGCAGCCACATCTCATGGACCATCTACATCTAAGCCAATAAGGCAAGCCACCACACAAACCAGCATCCTGGTCATTGCAGACTTCGTTGTGAGACACACTGATATCCTTCTCACCAGGATGAGTAAGGACAAAGTCTTGCTCAGTTGCTTATCAAAAGCCAGGATCTGTTGCAGTAAGCACACATTCAGGTCATTGTAGCACAAGTTCTAGTATGACTCACTCATAGTCCACGTGAGTGTAAATGATCTGAGACATACTACCCTAGACTAGGTGAAGAAAGAGACATCATGGAGCTCTCAGAATATGTATCCCAGGCTGCTATGAGCCTAGCACTGAGCAGCATTTTATCTTCTCCAAGGATGATGTAATAGCACAAACGGTAATATTCAGCTTAGTTCCTGATGTCATTCTATGGGGGTGCAATATCTGTTAGCATAGAAGGAAACGGTCAACAGACCATGCTGTTTTGACAGAAATGGTCTGCACATCTACCCCCCTAGACATTGAATATTAGCTATGACATTGTCTTTCCCACAATGCCGTTTTACGCAATGCAAAACAACTAAGAGGACAAATAAAGTGTACTAAAACCAGGGCTGACAACCATCAAGGAAGATAACTTTTTCCCAACACTGCATCCACTACATGGCCTTTCTCATACAGACCATATCTTAAGACATAGACATAAAAAATCTCCTGATGGCCTGGAAAATGGCTGTACTGTAGGAAATTGACTCTCATCTGATAGTGAATATGTTAGGCAGATTTGCAGTGATAATCCAGTGTGACAGGACCAGAAAAAGAATGGAAGCTTCTGAGAATGATACTTGAACATGATCCCACTTAATTTTCTGAAAACCAGTAATAAGGTCTCCATGGTCACGCCAACACCTCTTCTCTGCATGCTGTTTCCAGTCCAGGGGGTAAGTTGGATTTACATGCTGAAAGACATGGAAAGAGCTTGAGGATTTCTGATTAGCACAGTGCCAAAAAATGTAGATTGCACTATGCTCACCAAGAATCATCACGGAAGCAAATATTGGCAGGCTACAGCAGCACACTTGGATGAAATTCAAGCAGCCATTCAGGAGTTTTATGTATGTGATATACAATCTGCAGTATGAATTAAACAAGACTGTATACATAAAAATAGCCATGGCATGGCTTCACAGCAGGGACCAAGAGAAAAAGGCAAGATAAGGCTGTATTAGCAGGTGTTAGTCAACAGATTAAATGACAAAACAGCACAGAAAACATGACAAGGATCATGTCTAATTTTGAACTAGCAAGAAGGAGCAGGAAGCCACTTCTCATTCATTACAAAATGTTTTTTTAAAGCATTAAATGCAATGCTATTACAGCCCCTTCACAATGAAACAGCTCATCAGTCACCCAGCCCTGTCCCCGACTACAGTCAAAGCAAACTGATCCAAATAATAAGCCTATAGTTGTCTTCTTAAAATATTCATCTTAGGTTAGAACAGTCTCCCACCAACAGAGGGAAGCAGCATCCCTGCTGTTAGCTATACTCATGAAAGCAAGCGAGACATAGTCTAGATTCTTCTGATTGAGGAATTAGAGAAATACCACCTCAAGCATGTGTACGCACGTACACGCAGTCTAAACACATTTATGCACATGCACACACACAGAAGAATAAACATATCTTAATGTCTCAAGGCAAAAGGATTACATTTTCCATCCAACACCTTCTAAGCCATAAGTTACTTAACAACAGGAAGGAAAATCAATAACTCACTAAATGAATCAATTTCTTTTTTGAAAGAGTTCATTCCAGTTCATCCAGTCCAATACAGAATAGTCACTGAAGAGAATGAAAAATATTTTTCAAAAATAAAACAATCATGTTTCTGTTTTCTTTCAGACATTAGTTAAAAGAAACAATAAACCTTTCTGAGCAAAAATTACTGAGAGTATTAAGCTGTGCATGAGTTTCAATTCCATCACAGCTTTTGTAAGCCTGTGATTATTTCTTCCTAAAAGAAAAATCTTCACTTTATAAGGAGAGCATGCATAAGAGTGCATGGCAACTATGAGACTTCTTTTACCTCTTGGGATTTATTAGCTTTCAGCTTAACCCTCGTGAATCATTACAGCTGCTGTTTCTAGAGCAGAGACAAAAATAACTATGCATGCACTCTGTAGAATACAATGTGATATTTTGCTTATTCCTTTGGTCATCAGTTTCAGTGAGCCGAGTTCTGCATGTTGCAACTGATTTTGCTTTGTTGTGTTGCATTTGTGAAGTATAAGGGCTTAGCAACACTTCTTTTTGTTGCAGCTGTTACAATGAAACCCTGCTTATAGCACAAGCATTGCACTAATAACAGGGTAATGAAGTCATATGCCAAATGCTCTAAGATATGCTGTGATGTCATACCCTTCTCTATGACAACATTTTTACATGTGACATTCTGCTTGTACTCCTAACTTATGTTACATTCATTTAACTAAAAGCCATTAAGTAGATCTTGTCAGGCTGCGACTACATCCATCCATGGAGCTACACCTTTTCCTAGACAATTACATCCAGGTTACCAGGAAAACTTTCCAAGTACTGCTATTATCCATTAATTATTATTTTAAATGTCAAGATCTTCATTTGATGAGGTCTCTTCTGACATGTCTCAACATGCAAGAATGTGTGTAATGTTTGCTGCTTTGCTATATTTGCAGGTGGTACACTTTCCCAGTGGTGAAGGCCTGTGCCCCACATTTGTAGCTACTCTCTGTGCTGAGTTTACATGTTATCCGTATATCTTCTTTTTTGTTCCTCCAGGCACTCCCACTATTTTCTCTGTCATGAAATTCTAAATACCACTTAGTGGTGTTGGAATGAAGTTACAGGCTACTCCACAAAACTAGTTAATTGTACAGTAAAGAATAAGAAAAGTGTAAATCCACAGGCCACAAAGAACTGTATGTTGCTACGTACTGTGCATGGCATTATAAGGAAAATGTAAAGAGACAGATTAGAAAAAAATGATGAAAATGTAAACAAAAAGATTAGAAAAAATGATGCATTACTGCTTCTGTGTGTTTCTGGACACCAGGATAGCAATTCCTGCCCAAAAGATAAGGAAATTATGAAGAGACCATGAATACAATAACTAGTGCAATTGACAGACTGCTACATAAATTTCAAAATCTGTGAATGGGTGTGCAGTACAATGCAATCAGAGTGGCAACTTGATTCAACAGTGCTAATGATTTATGAGTGCCAACGTGCAAAAAGATTGACATCACTGCACATCAACAAAAATACTTACCAAAAAGTCAACTTACTAACTTCAAATCAATTGAAAAATAAAACAAACTGCCTCCTTTTCTGATTAGTGAATCTGGTGGAAAAAAGAAAAGCCCTAACAGTAACACCAGACTCACTTTGTTTGAATAGTAGTACTTATAAGGAAAGGGGTTTCTATAAGTTAAGGTGTGAGGTTAGGGTTTAGGCTTAGCACAGAAGAAACAATAGTTGAACCTCAGTCTACAAATTACATTACGAAAAATCCTTTTCCAAATAGTAGCAATACATCTTTCACTCACACAACACACATTTTTAAAATATGCACAATACTAACATTTTCCCCTTACCTGCATCTAACAATAAAGCTAAGCCCTAAACACTCCCACATATACTCCTCAAGCCATAGCACCTCATAAATGACCACACACAAACATACACACACACAAACATACACACACACAAACATACACTCACACACACTCCGACTTACAAAACAGAAACTTTGCATACATTGCACAGATACACAGCACTAAAGCTGTCCCCCTTACTTAGCTCTTATACTAATCCTAATCACACACACTTGCACATACAATTCAACCCATACTGCCAAACCTTTTGCCATAAACACAAATGCCAAATTACCCTAAATAAATTCATATCTCCAAATGCACATGACAACATGTACAATATATATATATATATATATATATATATATATATATATATATATATATATATATATATATATATATATATATATATATATATATATATATATGGTTTCCCTGTGTTTTATTCAATGTACATTTGTTCAATAAATGCAAGAAGTAGTTGACACTGTTGAATGTTCAAAATCTCAAAGCTATGTTTTGTCAACATAGATAAGTAGAGTTTAGGAAAGGGTAGGAGTGTTTTTGTGCATGTGTTTAGGTGTTAGCATTAGGTAAGGGCATAGATTTACAGTGAGTTTGCTTGCTTGTGTGTGTGTGTGTGTGTGTGTGTGTGTGTGTGTGTGTGTGTGTGTGTGTGTGTGTGTGTGTGTGTGTGTGTGTGTGTGTGTGTGTGTGTGTGTGTGTGTGTGTGTGTGTGTGTGTGTGTATTTAAGGGTTTATGAAAGATGTTTGAAGTATCAAAACTGTAAATTCCTGTTGTGATGATATAAGGTAGTGCCATCTGTGCCAGGAAGAGTGGGGCAGTGCATGTGTAACATATGCCAGCATAGTTAGTTGGAGTTTTGTAAAAAATGTTATGTCATTTGACTATCACATTGATTTGTTCAGATGATTATATTAAAAATGTATTTGTAAAGTTGCAAAGTTGCTTCTGTTAAAAATGCATCAACAGTGAGTCCTGCTTGACAGAAAAGAGATATACATATATATCTAACAGTATTATTATAACTGATGAAATGTATATTTTTTAACAGAGAATTCTGGAAGGGAAGAGATTAATCTCAGACCAGCTAATTTTGAAAGAAATAAGTTGAAAATTAAATGGGTTGGTTTAGGCTATAATTATTTTATCTTACAGGTCTGATTGCTGCCAGAGACAAAAATGTTTGAGAAAACCAGGACTAGACATCTTATTGTATTGTCCTTAGATGTGAAATAATTGCTGTGCTGGAAGGGTGGAAGTTTTTTAAATTGTTTTATAGCTTTCACATGCTGCAACAGATATTAGCAAAGCTCTGGGTGTGTATTTCACCAGAGCCAGGTGACCATTTGATGTTATTCTATAACCAGCACTGAAATGATTCTTTAGATATTAGTGAGAGACATGATGCAACTCTTGCAGAAGCACTTTGTCTTCTAGAACCTGACAGAAAAGATATCTCACAGATATCTCATACAACCTCACACCTCATCTTGCCTTGCTGTACTAAGCAACTCAACACACTTCATCTTGCCTTGCTTTAGTAAGTAACCAGGGATTAGTAATTTTTTAGATTAGTCAAGAAAATATAGAGGGATTAGTTAATTACTATTTTTCTGTATCTGTGTGAATCTGTCCAACTATGTTATTTTTTTTTATATCCCCTGTGATTGAAATTCTGGTGTTTATTATAACTAGATATTCAGTATTCTTATGTTTTCTTTTTTATTATTTATTATTAAATATTTCTATACATTTCATTGTGGCTGGTCTTGTATAGAATACAATTAACACCTTAAGAGTACTTATGCTTTTTTTACTGGCAATGTGGCCACTCCTGAAAGCCTTGCTGTTTGGTCAACTCACTCTTCAAGAGAAACCTAGACGAGTGGATGGATAACAGAAAATACACTCCTGGAATCACTTCATTGGCTCTGCTTAACAGAGGATCAGTTAATTAATCAATGGGGTGGTGAAAGGTGACACACTCTGGCTAGGCTTATAAATGCCCTTGGGCAGATAGCCTAGTACTTACCTATGAACATATGAACACTACCATTTGTATTAGTTTTAATTTCACTCAGTGTAATTGAGTACCACTGCAAGAGCCTTAAAATAGTTGGCTTGTGGCAGTG
Organism: Protopterus annectens; assembly: GCF_019279795.1. Classification (NCBI taxonomy): domain Eukaryota; kingdom Metazoa; phylum Chordata; order Ceratodontiformes; family Protopteridae; genus Protopterus; species Protopterus annectens. The sequence goes on from NC_056739.1 coordinate 1,007,363,243, forward strand.
AATTTACCTTATAGTCTGGGCAGAGGGGGCATAGCTGCTAGATGTATACCAGCCTTTCTCAGGTGTGTGTTTCTGTGTGTGTGAAAATCAAATTTCAAAGACGGTGTTCATCAGTTACTTGGGGCAGGGACACAGAGCACTGGTTTCACAGACAGGGTGGTGGATCTCAGCTTGGAACACTAGCAGCTGAGGACTCAACTTTACAGCTGTGGTCAGTGTGGGGTCTTATTTGGGGTCTGGTGGAGAGAGAGGGAAACCCAGCCCCAGGACAGGGCTGCATTTCCTGTGTGCTCTTAAAGGAAAGTATGCTTGTTACAGATAGCTGCATCTGGAAATACTGTATGTATCCATTTTTGTTCACAGTGACCATCCCTTACTGGTGTCAGTTGTGAGGACTGAGGCTCCTTGATTACTTGCCTTGAGTAGGGACCATCACACCTGTCACACACTCAACATAGCTCGAAGTGCAAAGATTCAAATTCACAATGCTTCAAATCACAACGATTCAAAGCAAAATCTCCCCTGCATCCCACATACCCCATGCTAATTATATATAACAACTCAGAGAGTGCAATGCAGTAGGGAAAGGATAAATTCTCCAATCCCTAATATACCACAATATTGCAATGAAAAAAAGCCAGTACGTACAATCGGCTGATTTTTGATCATCTGTACCAGCTTTTTCTCACTTGTAAGAAACCCATGTATGTGTGTGTGTGTGTGTGTGTGTGTGTGTGTGTGTGTGTGTGTGTGTGTGTGTGTGTGTAAGCAAGCAGATGCCTAATAGTTAAATGGAATGTTCAACACTTACCTTTCAGTTGATCAGTAGATATCAATGACCAAAAAGGTCTGAACAAACTGTTTTTGCCAGGGTTTGCTGTATCCATCCATGTGTGAAATTTTGCCCCCAGTTTCACTGCCACTTTGTATGTACTAACCCTTAAGATCTCACAATAATGGAAGAATTGAGAGATTTACTAATTATCTCTGCTCACCTAAGGCAAGTGGTATAGGCCATGTGGAAAGTGTTATTCAAATAGAGGCAAGCAGATAAAGCGATGAGTATAGTGACCAGGGTGGCACAAACACTTGAGTGCCTGGGGTTTTCACCTGTGGTTCCAAAGACCTGAGGGCTTCTACAATATTTTAAAAGAAATGGTAGGTACTGGTCTCACCTTGGCCAGTGATAGCTAGATCTATGGTCGTTTGGGGAGTTGTGTTTTTTTCTAGTTACAAACCCTCTTGATCCAAATCCACAAAGATGAACAAGTCCATCTAAAAGTCAACTGAACTGAACAAAACCATTGTTATGGCTATCCACACCTAGTGGTGCTAAGGAAGTCAACAGCCTGGACCAAGAAACAAACTTCAAGAAGGATAACATAAGTTCAAAGTGGTATTCCAAAAGAAGTGAGCAGGTAAAACAATGTGAATACTGTAACCTAGTCTATTCATTCCAAGTGATGCAAGAGATAAATGCAGAAACCATTGTTAATGCAGCCATTGTGTATTTTCGCAAAGTCACAGACCCTATACAGATGGTTGGAGTAAGCAACCATGTCAGAGTAGGGGTGTCCTACTCTGTCCCCCAATGTGTATGTTCTCTCCCATACATACATACGTACTATGCTAACCAGCTTGGGAGACTAAAGCTAACAACCTTCCAGTCAGCGACTCCTTGTAATATGAATCATTTACTTATAAGACAGTATTCAACAATGACACCTCAGCTGCCTCCCCAAAAGATGGGCAAATTGGCACAGGCTGACCATATCCACCCTCTTCTGCATGACTATACCAGCATTGAACTCTGGACATATGGTCATCTGGATCATAGTCAGGACTTCCCTGTCCACTATTTCTTGGAGCTTCTCTCTTCTTCATCCTTTTCTAGAGTGAGTAATATAACGCACTTGATCTTTCTCGATAAACAAAAGCAAATACAAGTAGGTAATCATTATTTCATTTTTTGCACACAGAGCAGCTGCCAATGACATATAGATTGAATAGCTGACTAAAGTATAGAATTCCTACACTATTTCATTATTACAAACAGAGTTTTGCTTAACAGACATTGAAACATACCTTTCTTTATAAAAAATAGTATTGTGATCAAAGAGCAAGATGTCAGTGTTCTTAAAGCAAAGTAAAAAAAGTGTGAACGCAGCAAAGTCCCACTGGGGATAGTCTCTAAATTAATGGTTGTGAGGCAGTGTCAGCAACCAAGGTCATCTATTCTTTGTAAATAGGAAGAAAAGTTACCGAGTGGCTAAGACTATCCCTAACTCACATATGGTTAATGAAGTGAAGCTGCCTTAAATGCAGCTGAATGTAATATTTAATACTGGTTCCCTATATATCTACAAGATTAAGCAGTGGACTCTTGGCAAGAGTGCAAGTCATTGTGGTTCTGTTGAAGTTGCTAGAGATTTTGGAAGAGCTCTGTCAACTCAGAAAAAGTACTGAAAGGATGGGAGTCTTTCACTGACTATGGATGCTTTAAAGTTACTCACTCCTTTAACAATAAGTACTGCATTTGAATGGCAGAAGTAATGGAATATTTCTGATCTGAGTGGATACAACATGACCTTTTGTGGTATTAAGATAAAAGTCATTACAAAAGAAAGGTGAGTCTTTGCAAGGATCATTTATGTATTCTATTACATTCAAAGCAACTACTAAGTTGTGCTTCAAATAAGTAAAAATGTGCTGTAATAATAAAATAACTTTAATCATTATGATCTGAAAGCAGCATGCTCATTTTCCATAGAAATGGGTTTGTGAAGCAGGCCAGTACAAGGTATCATCTTGGTAAACTCATTGAAAAAATAGCTGTGCTAGTAAATATTATTGCATGTGGACATACCTGCCAGTAGTTGCCATATAAGATGAAATAGTGAAATCTGTGGATCAAAGTAAATGAAATTTATAACAGAACTACACTTCTTTTCCGAAGACTCTTGTTAAAGTAAGACAAAGTATTTGGAAATGACAGCGTGTGAGAATGAAGGAAAGAGTGAGCAGAGTTTCCAGAATAACAGGCTGCCTTGCTAGACCTACTGGAGAACACACTCACAGGTGTCACCCTTCATGTTTCATCCAGGAAAGGTAATAATGCTCAGAGGACAATGTAAGGTGTGTGTGCGTGTGTGTGTGTGTGTGTGTGTGTGTGTGTGTGTGTGTGTGTGTGTGTGTGTGTGTGTGTGTGTGTGTGTGTGTATGTGCATTGTTTTTTATATATATATATATATATATATATATATATATATATATATATATATATATATATATATATCAAGAACCTCATAAGGCCTTCTTTAGCTATGTTAGAAACCTGGGAGGAAACTCCCAGATATGCTCAGAACTAGTTCAAAATGATGTGAAGATTACTGATCCTACAGACATTGCCAACATACTGGCTGACAGGTTCAGTGCAAACTGCAGCCCCCAAACATCTCCAGTGAGAACTGCTCTCTCCAAAGCAAAAACACAGCATCCATGGGACCTGATGGTGTCCCCGGCTGTGTGCTCCACGAACTCAACGAGGAATTAAACCCACAGCTAGGACAGCTGTTTAATCATAGTCTTACCTCTGGATACGTACCCAGGAGTGGCGCACTGCAACTGTGGTCCCACTTCACAAAGGCGGTGCCTCCACCGACCCTGGAAATTACCGCCCATTAGCTTGACAAGCCTTATCTGCAAAGCCATGGAGAGGATCATAATGGACCTCATAAATAAAGACATAGGGAATTTGCAGACTTTGGATCCATCCCAGTTTGGCTTTGTCAAAGGCAGATCATGCCTTCTAAACTTGGTTGACTTTTCCAAAACAGTCACCAAAGCCATTGATGATTGATACAATAGTATCATTGAAAAACTCATCAGCTTAAATGTTAACCCATACATCACAAGATGGGTTGCAAACTGGCTGAGTGACAGAACCCACAGGGTCAGAGTTGCTGGCGCCATGTCAGACTCAAAGCCTGTCACAAGTGGTGTACCACAGGGCTCAGTCCTGGGCCCACTCTTGTTTGGCATCTACTTTTCCAAGTACAAGCAAACACAGGAGGGTTATGGCTGACAAAGTTTGCAGATGACTGCAAACTGGCCATAGTAGAAAACACATCTGACACAGATATCCTTCAGAAGGGTCTCACAGAAACGGATAACTGGTGCCAGAGCCATGGCCTAAAGTTAAATGCCAAAAAATGCATAGTCATACCCTTCGGGAAAAACAAGGTTACCCCTAGCTACCAAATAGGTGGCAATCCACTGAGTACAGAAGAAGTTATCAGGGACCTGGGGACCCAGGTTGATAGTAGTCTGTCATTCGACACCCATGTAGCTAAAGTAGTTAGGAAGACCTTCTACATTGCCCACCTTATCATGAAGGGATTCTCATCTAGATCAAGGGAGGTGATAGTCTCCCTATACTCATCACTCATCAGACCAATGATTGAGTATAATGCCCCATTCGGAATGTATCTGACCCGACACTTGCAGCAGCTGGAGAGGCCACAAAAGTTCCTCACCAAAAGGATAAAGGGTCTCAAACATCTGTCCTATGCTGCCCGACTGAAAGAACTCCAGCTCTATTCAGTCGCCACCGCTTGCTCAGAGGTGACCATACAAGGCCATGTCAAACCCAGATTTGATGAATATGCTTCACCTCAAAAATCTAGATCCGTCAGAGCCACAAGGGCGGAGACTTAAACCTCGACACGGGCTATTAATAGACGTGCTGGAGGGATAGATTCATCACCCAAAGACTCCTATGCTGTGGAATAAAATCCGGTATATGTGAGGCAGAGCACCTCGCTGGCCTTGTTCAAGAGAAATCTTGACCAATGGATGGGAGATCGCAGATATACCCCAGGGATTACCTCAGTGTCACTGCTCAACAGAGGCACAGCAAAATAATGGGTATAGTTCCCCATACTAAAGGGGTGGCAGGTTATGGGCTAGGCTTGTAAATGCCCTCGGGCAGATAGCCTAGTATGAACCTATGAACCTATGAACCTATTAAGTCCTGGATGAAATAGGGCGCCCAAATTAATAATCCATTTTCTTTCCTTTTGAGTTAGTATAGTGTGCCAAGTCTGTTTTGTTGATCTATTTCCCTTAAACCGGTCAATAATGACAAATCCAAAAGTGGCAGTTTTATGTGACTGACAATGTCCATACAATGCATTGGTCATTTTCTTATGATGTAAATCACTCAGATGTTCTGAAATGCGACTCCATAATTGCCTAGAAGTCTGCCCCACATAAAAGGCAGAACATTGGCAAGAAGCCAAATAGACTACCCAATCAGAGCTGCAATTTGCAAAAAATTGAATGTAAAAAATTTGACCAGTATTTGTACTGCTAAAAGATGAAGTTTTGAACATAAACTGCAGTGTCCACAAGGATGCAAACCAACAAGCCTATCTCCCATTAGGGTAAGCTGATGTTGGTTCACATAATCTAAAAAGGTCTTCTTATAATGAGCAAAATAAGACATAAGTGTTCTTCCCCTTCTGAAGGAGAAATGGCATCTAGTTGGCAAACATTGATCCAGAGCTACATTAGCCCGAAGAATGTTCCAATGTTTATTATCTACATCCTGTAATAAATGTGTGTTGCTACCAAATGTTGTAACTAACCTTATGGCCTCCAATCCATCATTTTGAGTTTTGACTTTATACTCCAGTAAACTGGATCTCTCACAATTAGCCGCCCAATCACCGACCCTTTGTACTACTGATTTCTTATAACCCCTATTAAAAAAATCTACCCTCAAGATCATGCCTGGCATTCCGTAATTCCATCTCTGCAGAACATATCCTCCTAATTTTCATGAACTGAGATTTAGGAATGTTGTTGATGGTGTGTGTGGGGTGTAAACTAGTTGCATGTAATAAATTATTATATTGTGAGTATTTCCTATATACTGAGGTTTTGAGTCTACCATCCCCCTGTCTCAATATATTGACATCTAGGAAATTTATCTCATTACTGTGATAACTGACAGCAAATGCAATCCCCCACCAATTACCATTAAAGTATTCCAGAAATTCTAACAAATAGTCCACATCCCCACACCAAACAAGCCAACAGTCATCAAAAAAAGTCTCCATATATCCATCTCTGAAAGGTAAATGTTATGCATCATGTCATATATAATCTGATCTTCCACATACCCCATAAAGAGATCAGCATAAATAGGGGCAAACAAGGCCCCCATAGCTGTTCCTTGCTGCTGCCAGTAACATTCCCCCCTGAAATAGAAAATGTTTATCATCAATACATGTTCTGCCAAACATATAAGAAGAGTATTGAATCCTGGTGCATATAGATTGGCTTTGTTGGTGCAGCATCAGCGTTTACAAACATAAGGTGGTGAAGACTTGTTATTGGGTCTGCCAATTTGGATGGTGTTCCTATATTTCTTTTGGTGGACTGTGTTACATCATAATTTTCCTAACTGATGCTTGTTTTGGGTATTAAGTTCTATTCCCTGGTGTTTAAAGCAGGTATGTCATCATTTTTTGCCTGTGAAAAATAAATGATTTAACATATTCATCCTGGGAGTGTTAACAAACAAAAATCCCTTTTTTTGGCATCTGTTGGGCCGAGAAAAACATAAGGTGGGGAAGATTTGTTATTGGGGCTGCCAATTTTGAAGGTGCTCCTATATTCTTTTTGGAAGACTTTGTTATATCATAATGTTTATAATTGGTGTTTGCTTTTGAATACAAAAGACATATTTTCCGGTGCTTAAAGCAGGTATACCACTAAAAAATTTCTGGCCTGCTAAAACAAATGACTTAAATATGTTCATCTATAGAAAAACAACTTTTTGTCTTTGTCAAAAGGCTGGAAATAATATTTTAAGGCTTCAAGGGTTTTTCGTGCGACAGTTTCTTAAAAATGGATTGTGTGCTTTATTTTTTGACTCATATGGTAATCTGGAACTGACGGGATATACTACTGCATTCTGTTGTGGTTTTGATACGTCTTTATTTAAAGAAAAAATATTTTTTTTGTTTTCAAAGACATGGACATTATTTGAAGACTGCAAGGTATCAAAAAAATGGGTTTTGGCCATTCGATATTTATGACATGTTTGGCGTAAGGTGATACAATCGCCATTTTTTCGGTGAAGAACTTTGGTGATGATTGTAATACTTTGTACGAAATTTATATTTGGAGTGTATCTATGGGACATTTAATAATATAACCCTGAAAGTTTAACTGTGGGGAATACTTAATTGTGTTTATTATTTATAGTTCTATGACCATCATGGTTTGCCTTTTGTAATTATGGCAAATTACAACAGTACTATTAAGTATTGGTAGGGCATATGCATATTGTTATTAGGGACGGACTCAAGTTATATGTTTTGTTTTTGGGTTTTTGAAAGTATTTTCTTTTGATTACTCAATGATGAACACTAAAAAGGGGGGGGTTCATAATTGCATTTATTGATAAGTAGAACATATATACATAATAATGCAATTAATGGTGAAAGAGTGATTGTGACTAGATTTTGTTGGTTGCTTATATTTGATCAATCATATATACATATGTACAAACAATTGAATAGGAATTAAGTGAATATTTGTTTAAATATATTTAGTAGAACAAGTGTATTTAACAATCTGACAAATGGTGAAACAGTTAAAATGTTCTTACTTCACTGATTGTTCACTTTTTCTGACAAGATGTTTATGGATGTCAACATTTGGATAAGCACCAGGTGAAGATTGTTCCAACTATATTTGTATATGATAATTGGGATATGTATTATTCTATTGAATTAATGAGGAAGTAATTATTGGGACCATTATTTTACTAGTTGCTCACTTTGGTTATAATAACAAGTAGTAGTTGGAACACCTTCGTACCAGTTACAATATCAGGTTTTCATATTTCACATTTTTTTACCCCTGCTTTTAGGAACGTGTGTTTTTTGGTTTTCAATATACATATTAATAACTCATTTTATGCTCTATTCGGTTGAATTTACTGAAGGAAATTAACAGCCATGTGTTTTTTTGTTTTTTAGTAATGGTGAGGTCACAATGTTCTGTTTTTGGATCTAATAATAACTTTTTGTGGACCTTTGGGAAGCTGCCTTACCCATATAGGTATCTTTTAGTCTTTGAATATTGGCTCTGGGGGGGGCTTTCCAGGCCCTGTACTAAATAGGTATTATATACCCTCTTTCTGTATATTTCCTGGATATTATCCATTAGTATCATCTGACTATATAGGGCAGGTTTACGGCTTATGGTCATGGATCTCCAAAAGATTCTGCAGGGTCTTTGTGCAGATCAAGATGATATAAAAGTTTTTGGTATTGGGACCAATATGGATGGAATCCCATGTGAGAGAGTAGGAGATTCTCATGACGGCTGCAACTTGCTATTTCACCAACTGAATAAAGCGATGAAAATCTTAAGAACCAATATATGTCACTTGAAATTATTCAAGGCATATAAATGTAAAGATGACCTATTGATGGAGGAATGGCATAAAGCACAACAAAAAGTCACTATGGCTTTTGTGGCATATTAATGTCCTTTTATCACAGGACCATTGAACAAAATATTAAGGATGTGACAGAGACATGTGACAATATGAAAAAATATGAGGGCATACCGTCTTTTGTTCAGGGCCTGGAAAAATTATCCAGAGATCTTCTCAATTTTGAGAATGGGTTGAAAGAAAAGAAGTTACATAAATTTCATAGAGATGTGGAAGGTTATGGGAGAGGCAGGCCCTTCAAGTCCCAGAGGGGGTTAGATTTATTGATAACAAGGGTAGATCCAACATCAGAAAGAAAAGATCAAGATCTATACTTAAAAAACCCACACAGGGCCTCAGTACCTCAAGTGAAGAATCATCTATGACTGATACGGAAGGAATTTATATTGGTGATTCTCCTGACTCAAAGAAAGTACGAATTCAGGAGGGCTCTTTAGGAGACAAACCCATAGGGGTGGACATAAGCACAAAGTTGGCAGCGTTGGAAAACCTACTACAGTCAATGATGAAGTAGGGGTTCAATTTTATAATGTACACAACATTTCAAATTATGTTTTATCCAAGGATGAAAAATGTCTACTTAATAAAGGTCTAGGATTTGTTCCTAGTTTTTTGGTCGATGAACATGCTTTTGTTTCAGATCTTTTTGCCTTTTGTAGAGTCTTGAATTTAAAATTGTTTTTTGGTACATCTAACAATTCTCAAAGATTATCTACATTTCGTTTTCACAAATCTGCATTTATGCCACCAATGAACAGATATGTGGGTATTTTTCAGGAAGCTGTTTTAAGGGATTTGCACTTTAATTTTATTTCCTCTATGGGTTTCAGACATAATCTTTTGAAAGGGGAGCAGCAGTCTCTGAAAAAGTTATATTCCAATTCTGACATAATCATACTTCTGGCAGATAAAGGTGGGGCTGTGGTCATAATGGATGTCAATTACTACTGGAATGAGGGAAATGAACAATTGTCCAACCCTCAGAATTATATTAGAATGTCCACAGACCCCACACCTAAATTTAAGGCTGAAAATTATTCATTTTTGAGTCAAGCAGTGGAAGAAGGAATTATTTATGTGAAGACAAAAGAACAGCTCATGGTTCAGGATTCAACACTGCCAGTACCTATATCTCTTGTCCAAAATTCACAAAAATTTGAGTAGACCCCCAGGAAGACCAATTGTTTCAGGACAAGGGTCTTTAACTGAACCTATTTCTGCTTTTTTGACACATTATTTAAAACCATTATTACCAGGTGTCAGAGCAAGGATCAAGGATACCACAGAGTTTTTACAAATTATTTCAGACTCTCAATTAGTACCCAGCTGGCTCATGTGTACACTTGATGTCAAATCCTTATATACTTGTATCCCCCATTGGGCGGGATTACTTGCCTTAGAGTATTGGCTTAACAAAGCCAATCTGTATGCACCAGGATTCAATACTCTTCTTATATGTTTGGCAGAACATGTATTGACGAAAAACGTTTTCTGTTTCAGGGGGGAATGTTCCTGGCAACAGCAAGGAACAGCTATGGGGGCCTCATTTGCCTCTATTTATGCTGACCTCTTTATGGGGTATGTGGAAGATCAGATTATATATGACATGATGCATAACATTTAAAGTTGGAAGATCAGATTATATATGACATGATGCATAACATTTATCTTTCAGAGATGGATATATGGAGACATTTTTTAGATGATTGTTGGCTTGTTTGGTGTGGGGGTGTGGACTATTTGTTAGAATTTCTGGAATACCTTAATGGTAATTGGAGGTGGATTGAATTTACTGTCAATTATCACAGTAATGAGATCAATTTCCTAGATATCAATATATTGAGCCAGGGGGGTGGTACACTCAAAACCTCAATATATAGGAACTACTCACAATATAATAATTTATTACATGCAACTAGTTTACACCCCACACACACCATTAACAACAGTCCTAAATCTCAGTTCATGAGAATTAGGAGAATACGTTCTGCAGACATGGAATTTCAGAATGCCAGGCATGATCTTGAGAGTAGATTTATTGATAGGGGTTATAAGAATCAGTAGTACAAAGGGCCAGTGATTGGGCGGCTAATTGTGAGAGATCCAGTTTACTGAAGTATAAAGTCAAAACTCAAAAGGACAGATCGAGGGCCATGAGGTTAGTTACAACATCTGGTAGCAACACACATTTATTACAGGATGTAGTTAAGAAACATTGGAACATTCTTCGGGCTAATGTAGATCTGGATCAATGTTTGCCATCTAGATGCCAATTCTCCTTCAGAAGGGGAAGAACACTTATGTCTTATTTTGCTCGTTATAAGAAGACCTTTTTAGATTATGTGAACCAACATCAGCTTACCCTAACGGGAGACAGGCTTGTTGGTTCGCATCCTTGTGGACATTGCAGTTTGTGTAAACATATGTTCAAAACTTCATCTTTTAGCAGTAAAAATACTGGTCAAATTTTTGACATTTAATTTTTTGCAAATTGCAGCTCCGTTTGGGTAGTCTTTTTGGCTACTTGCCAATGTTCTGCCTTTTATGTGGGGCAGACTTCTAGGCAATTAAGGAGTCAAATTTCAGAACATCTGAGTGATTTACATCATAAGAAAATGACTAATTCATTGTATAGACATTGTCAGTCAAACAAAACTGCCACTTTTGGATTTGTCATTAATGACCAGGTTAAGGGAAATAGATCAACAAAACAGGGTTGGCACACTATACTAACTCAAAAGGAAAGAAAATGGATTATTAATTTGGGCGCCCTATTTCATCCAGGACTTAATGATAAATTAAGAGTTTTTTTGTTAAGGATTTTTATTAGTAACTTTATATGCAGTAATAGGTTATTAATGGAAGCTTGGCTTAACATTTGATATTATAAGTATATTGGTTACTTTGTTTAATGCTTTATATGTATTTGGAGGTTTAATTAGTTAAATGGGGGAAGTGATGTAATAATTGGGGATATACAATATGTATAAATACTGTTCCTAAATTGCGAATGTTATATCACTGAAGAAGGTTTGATAACGAAACCGGTCTGAAAGAAGGGAAGGAATAAACATTGTTTGCCTCTGAGTGCTGGCTTTTTCATTTTGTTAATAGTTTGGGTATGCCATGCACCAGTCATACTTGCTAGCTCTCTTGTAGGCGGGACTATTCATTTTTCCAAAGTGGGCACAACTACAATTCTTTGGATTTAGTTTGAAGCCGCAGTCCTCATACCATTTGTCTGACTATCCCATCTCATCCTTTAGCACCTTAACATTGCTTTTTTGTTCATATAACCCCTCCTAGTTTGAAGTCATCAGTGGATTTTGTTATCCAGACACCTGGGATACTGCTATCAAGATCAGGGAATTAAATGCCAAACAGAAGAGAGACCAGCACTCAGCCTTGAGGAACCACCCTTTTTGTATTTTAATTAACTGAGCTGAAATCTACAACTACAACTATACATATTATGTAGAACAATTCATTTGCTATCTACCATCATATGGATTGATGTTTAACATTCCCTCTTTATGAAAAAATGATTGCTTGAATTACCCCTCCAAAGAAGCTTACAAGATAAGAAATGCATGATTGAACTTTGGCAAATCCAAGCAGATGTGGATTCAGGGATAATGGATTTACAGTATAGTGACTTATTAAGTTAGAAATAATATGTGTCACAGTTTTACAAACTAGTCAGGTAAGACAACTGGGTCTAAAATATATAGGATTAATGGGTGGACCTCTGTAGAGATGCATCATATTGGCTCTTTATTTGGTATGCAAATAGTTAGCATCTTCATGTATAAGTTCTGAACAGTGATGGGTGTTGTTTTGTAAGTAGTTAAAGCAGGATTTGTAATTACCTCTGGTAGTGAATACCATTTTTAGTTCAGAATCAACTCTGTATTTTATGAATGCTTCTTTAACTTCTTTGATAGCATGTTTGAAATCCCCCATTAACAGGGGAAGTATGTAACCATATATAAGAATTTAACACCTTTTTCCTTTTGCAGTAGAGTTTATTTTAATAACTGTTACAGCATCTATTTGGGTTTGGTAGGAACTGTTTTATCTATGTAACTATTTAGGTGGAAGTTAGAGGTAAATGCATTAGTCTGTTTATATGGTCAGCCTGGGTAGAGATGGGTTGGGAGGGTGGCTTAATGGCTAAAGTGTTTGCCTTACAAACACAAGGTGCAGGGTTTGAGTCTCACAAGGGATAATTGGTTAGGCTTAAAATGGCTCGCAAGGGCAGTTAGCTTAGTACTAACCTATGAACCTATAATGTTAATTACTTAGGTTACTAGGAAGCTGCATCTACATCTGTTTTTGAGAAGAGATATACAGGCAGACAGGGGCCTGTAGACCATGATAGGCTCTGTACAAGAGAGACTGGCTTCTTATGTTGGAGAGGAACTCACTGGGCTGAATCATAGGTAACCTATATAACGTAGCGGAGATGGTATGATGGCTTGTAAATAACCGGCAATGCACAAAACTGTTGTATATAAAATACACTGAAGCCACACAGTGAGTCTACAGAATGTTTACTAACACAAATCTTTAAGTCTCCCAGTGATCTTTGTGTGTCCCTCCTGCTTGCTCATTATATAGTTATGCAATACTTCTGCAAACTCTAAAAGGAAATTATGAAACTAAAGGAAATGAATTATGGCAAAATAAATATAGGCAGCAAATAAAATACAAGTGTTATGATGCTGTTTTTCAAATGAAGTAGCTAAAGAAATTAGATTGCAAACACTGAGGTTTACTTTGTTACAGAATATGTCAGTTTCTTTAAGGTACAAACTGACATTTAAATAAGCTCTGGAAGTACTAATACTGGTCAACATTATATTTTTTCATTAATTATCTATGCTGGCCTATGTGCAGCTTTTCTATGCTACTCTTCTTAACTGTTTTCATACGACTATGTGATCTACATTCCTTTTTGTGATGATATAATAGATTCTTACTTTTTTTTCTCAATTTTGCTATTCCAGATACCTTTTCTTTAAAACTTCACTGTAAATGGAAAATCATAGCTGGATGTCTCCATGTTAAAAACACACGTAAATAAATAATTCATAATCCACTTGACTGCTAGACCCTAAGTGGCTTACAAAAGTTCATCTGTATTACTGAAGAACTTGCCAAGTTCTCTTCAACCCACAATTACCACACAAGACAAAAAGGAAGTGGGAGATCTTATTGCATGTTAAAACTGATAAGTTTTGGCTACACTGGAAAAGAAAAAGTCTGGAATATTAATTCCAAATTTCCCCTACATAAAGAAGTGTAACTGTATTACATGTGATTTACAGTTAATTGTACAATAGAAAATAATTTATATTCTAAAACCTGAACATTGTTTGTGGAATACTAGTAAGTGTTCCACTCAAGAATTACTGACATAAAAAGAGCTCCCTGGTAGATGAAGTAATTAATTAATCAATCAGTTAATTAAAGTAAAATCACTGTGACAGCCAAGAAAAATGCAACCATTTTCTTTCAGTTACTAATTAGAAAAAAAAATCTCCCTACCCCTGTGATCATGATGAAATAAATATAAACCACCACTTGTTTTTAAATACCTATGTGGTTGTCCTTTTGGAAAGCAATGCCCTTTCTGAAAAATGCACTTGTGCATGTATCTCTATATATGCTACAGGACACTTATGTAGTTTACTAAGGATTCTTACCTAGAACATTACATTGCATGCTACAGGACCCTTACCTAGCACACTACAGGATGCTTACATAGTATACTAAAGAAACTTAACTAGCACATATAGGACTATTACCTAGTATATTACAGGTCCATTACCTAGCACATTACAGGGCCCTTACCTAGCATACTATAGCACTCTTACATAGTATAAAAAGGAATCCTCACCTAGCACATTAAAGGTCCTTACATAGTATACTAAAGGGCCCTTACCTGGCACATTACAGGACCCTTACATAATGCACAACAGGGCCCTTACATAGTATACTAAAGGACCCTTATCTAGCACATTACAGGGCCCTTGCATAGTATACTAAAGGATCTTTAGCTAGCACATTACAGGACCATTACATGGAACACTGCAGCACCTTTACATAGAACACTAAAAGACCATTATCTAAAATAATATAGGACTACTATATAATATACTACAAGGCCCTTCCCTACCACATTACAGGGCCCTTATTTAGCATACTAAGGGTCCCTTACTTAGCACATTACATGGAACTTACATAGTACACTACAGCCCATTACATAGTACAACACAGCACCCCTACATACTACACTAAAGGACCATTATCTAGCACAAGTAAAACAAGGAATGATGAAAGAACAGAACTAATAACCAAAAAATATTTCCAGGTGAAACAGATGGCTCAGGAGCCACAAACCAAGAGTGAAATGTTTACTTGCGCTTTAAGTGAATACAATTCAGCTTTTCGTCAGTAAGACTTCTTCAGAATACAACGGACCCACTGAATCAATTCCTCTCTCTCTCTCTCTCTCTATATATATATATATATATATATATATATATATATATATATATATATATATATATATGTGTGTGTGTGGGGGGGGGGTAGTCTTAAACAAGTTTAATTGTGACAAAATGAAAACACCTGAAGTGAAGTTTAAAAAACACACCACTAAAACATTTTTTCTCTGACATAAAAAAGACTGAATAAAATAGAAAACACTGTATACCCAGTAAAACTTTATAAAACCACAGTATAAAACACAGTAAAAAATGAAAAAAAAACATAACTTATTTAGGTTCTGCGTAATATATATATTTATTTCTGTATATTTATGTCCAACAATAGTGAAACTTCCAGCATAAACAATGCATTTTTGTGTATTTAGGCTGACTAATAATTCTCTGCCCTAAATTTTAATAATGGCAAAAGGGATAAAAGTCATTAATTCAAGGGAAATGGGTTGCATCTAGTTTAATTTGCCAACTCACCTCTTTTAATTCCAACTTGTCTTTCCACCCACACCCTACAGGATCAACAAAAACATTTTCCAATATAGTAAACAAAAATTGCTTAAAGTCACTACAACAGGCGGAATGTCTATACAAAGCATTGTTTGGATTTTTATTAGATATCTCATGCCCTTTTCTTTAACTGCCTTTCTGTTTTCCCTATATAAAATGCAGGGCAGGACATCCACACGGCCAAATACACCATCTTAGATAGACAATTCCCTTCCTGTGATTGGATGATTGACTTTGCTGCATTTTGCATTTGCAGTACTGGATGGCCCAATATATAGTTATACCGGCTACACATTCCACATTTTGGGGTACCTTTCCTAATTTTTATTGCTTCTCCTTGTTGTCACCATTATCTTTTAAAATATTATTGCTATTTTTACCTTTTTTATATGTAAAAGTTGGTCTATTGCCCACTATATCTCTGATTTGTCTGTCTTCTTCCTATATTCCCCAATTTTTACTTATGATGTCCCTAATGCTATTGAAACCAACACCATATTCAATTACTATAGCTCCAGAAAAATCTCTAGTCTTTACTACATCCTCATATTCTAACTGTGGACAAGAATCTACTCCTTCTTCCCCATTTTGAATATTATTATTGTCAGACCTGAAAATAGCTCCCTTGTTTAAGCCTGTTCCCAAGAAGGATAGATATTTCTTCCCTCTATTTTAGTCAACCTCTGTGATAATAGTTCTCACAAAAAGCTCAGGGTATCCCCTCTTAAGTAACATATCCTCCAAACTTCTTTTTTCAGTTTCCAAAGATATATTATCAGACACCATCCTTGCCAGTCTAATAAACTGTCCCCTAACAACACTTTTTTCTGGGACAAAGGATTCATACTACTAAAATGTAGACAGCTGTTTGAGAAAGTGGGTTTTCTGTAAATAGTAGAGGAAAACCCATTTTCTTTCTTCTCTAAGGTAATGTCCAAGTAATTAATGCTTTTTTGTCTATTAGTTAAGTGAATTTCAAGAAAGGGGTAGTGTTATTCAAATACTTTATGAACGTGGGAATTTCCTCTATGTCCTCCACCCAGAGGACAAAGATGTCATCCAAATATCTGAGATATAATGAAAACTTCTCTTCAATAGTGGAACCAAAAATGAAGTGGCTCTCCCAAATATGCATCACCAAGTTGACATAAATGGGGGCACAAGCAGCCCCCATCAAAACTCCCTTGGTTTGTTTGAAGATTTTCCCTCAAAGTAAATATAGTTGTTGCTGAGCAGTCTACTCATACTCCATAACAAGCCTGAACTGTTCATCATTAACTAAACCAGACCTCAGGACTTCTTCACTAAATAGTTCCAGTCCATTCTCCTGGGGATACTAGAGAAAAGATCTTTCACATCTGTTGTCAGGAAGTTGACTACCTTGTTCCAAAGGGAATATGTAATCCTACCCATAAATCCCAAGAGTCCCTAACAGACATATCTATACATTGGTAGGAACCATGCACTTCATTCATAGAGGCTCTGGTAGGAGAGTCACTATTTTCCAAAATCTTTAACATTTCTTTAGAATATTTTTATCTCCTGAAAAAAATTATCACCCCCCCCCTCCCTTGTCAGCTTTCATTATTCTAAGGTGGGGATTCCTTTTCAAGTTCTCTAAAGCATCATGTTCTTCTTTAATAAGATTAAAAAGGTACTATAGCCCTTTTTCCCTGAAATATAAAACTGATAAATCTTGTGCTCACATATTTTGGAAAATGTTTCAACTGTGGGATGGGGAATGGGCAGATTATAAGGCCCTTGCATAATATATTTCCTTACCTTTGCCTAGCGCATTACAGGACCATTACACAGTATACTAAAGGACCCTTACCTAGCACATTACAGGACCATTAAATAGTATGCTAAAGGACCCTTACCTAGCACATTACAGGACTATTACATAGTATACTAAAGGACCCTTACCTAGCACATTACAGGACCATTACATAGTACACTAAAGAACACTTACATAGCACATTATAGCACCCTTGCATAGTACACTACAGGTCCCTCATATGGCATACTAAAGGACCCTTACCTAGCATATTACAGGACCATTGCATAGTATACTAAAGGACCCTTACCTAGCACTTTACAGGACCATTACATAGTACACTAAAGGACCCATACCTAGCACATTACAGGGCTCTTGCATAGTACACTACAGGTCACTTACATGACATACTAAAGGACCCTTACCTAACATATTACAGGACCATTACATAGTATACTAAAGGACCTTTACCTAGCACATTACAGGGCACTGCATAGTATACTACAGGTCCCTTACATGACATACTAAAGGACCCTTACCTAGCACATTACACAGCCCTTACATAGTATATTAAAGTACCATTACACATTACAGCACAGCAGCCTTGCATAATACACTAAAGGACCCTTACCTAACATATTACACAACCCTTACTTATACACTAAAGCATCCTTATCTAGCACATTACAGGACCGTTACATAGTATACTAAAGGGCCCTTACCTAGCCCACTACAGGGCCATTATTTAATACTTTACAGGAGAGCCAGCTATTTATCACATGGTGTCTGTTCCCGATGTAGCTTCACACTGCCTCAGCTCATCAAATGAAGAACAAAAAAAACTCCATGTGGTAGCCCATGCTTAGAGACCTAAAGTAAGTAGAGATTAAAAGAGGGAAAATATTGCAGTTATGAAGATTAGTTGGATTGGCATTATGTTTATCTTCAGCATAATCCCATGATGATAAGTGCAACTGATACACAGGCTGTGCAGATCAGCATAGCTAAGAGGAAGCCCAAGCAATGCAGCACAAGCATTTTGGAAAAAGTGGAAATTAATTAGTAATTCACTAATGTCTTTAAGAAGGAACCCTTTCTCAAGTGTAACAGAAAATTTAACTTCCATGTTCTTCTACTATGCCAATGCACTAAGTAGATTTGTCAGAAGAAAATTGAAGAATCAATAACAATTATGTGAAATCTGAAGTCCAGGTGCTTAAAGCCATCCACGACCTGAAGGAATTAATCTAACTCTCACTTAGATCAAATCACGAGTGATTCTAAGAATGCCTTCTACCCATGTCTAAGCAAACTTATTCAAAATAGTTATTTAAATTGAACAAGACACTATTAAACAAAACAGTGCAGCCTTAATGGCTATTGTGTAGCCAGCACTATCAGGCAAGGTAATTTTAGGTGAAGAAGATTAAAATGTATATATTTATTTATTTTAATTTTAATTAAACATTTGGTTTACCAGGATAATTCGACTGGACAGCTAGTGTCCATTTTCAGCGAAGTCCTTGGGAGAAAAGCTGTAAGAAGTTACAGTGTGAACACATGGTTATTAAAGAATAACGATTAGTAGGGTGCTGACATTTCTAGAAGGTAAGACAGTTAAATGCAATAACTGAAGTAGGAGAACAAGTGGTAGAAAGCTAACATATAAAAGGCAAAAACAGTTAAATGCAGTACAAGCTCATAGTAGAGTTATGTGATCACAAATCTTACAGTACTAGTGCAGTATATGTACATAAGGTACTCAGAGTAAGTACATATTTACAATATTTACAAAATACACAATGCACATAGGTAGACCAAGATGACAGTGAAAGGCATGCATCAGAGTTCTCAGAGGGTAACCTGCCTACAGTGCGGGGAGGGTCCAGGGGTGGGGTCATTGCAGTTTCAAAGAGTGTTAGCAAAAAGGTGTGATTTGAGGACATCTTTAAATGTGGATGTGCGATTTTGTAAACTGAGGTCAGGAGGGAGGATATTTCATGCTTTTGCTACCTCATGGGAGAATAGGGTTCTCCAGAGTTGTTTTTGCATGGATTTACTTTGATCAGGACTTTGCTACTGGATCGTAGTTCCCTGTTGGAGTTGTGGAAATGTAACATGTCAGTTAGGTCAGGGGTTTTCTCAGGATGGTATAGAATTTGATGAGCTATGTTGAGTTGGTGGTAGCTTAGTAAGTTTGGAAATTCTAACCAG
This sequence comes from Protopterus annectens, assembly GCF_019279795.1. NCBI lineage: Eukaryota > Metazoa > Chordata > Ceratodontiformes > Protopteridae > Protopterus > Protopterus annectens. The sequence goes on from NC_056739.1 coordinate 1,007,382,786, forward strand.
TGTAGTTTATGTAGGGATTGGCAGTGGTGGGAGTGTGATTTAGCATTGGCTGCGAACCTAGTTATCTTGTTGTAGTATGTGGAAAGTTTGTTCAGGTCAGTTTTATTAATGTTAGTTAGAACTGGGGAAGCATAAAGTAATGTTGATAAGAGGTGAGTTCTGGCTATGGCAGTTCTAGACTTGGAGGTTAGAAACTGTTTGCTGTGATAGAGGTGTCCTAGCTTTTTGTGGACTTTAGAGATAGTTTGGGATATGTATTTATTGTATTTAAGTTGTTGATCAGTTGTGACACCTAGTAGTTTGGCCTCTGGTACTGGGGTGATGGGGGTGTTATTGCCTGACAGAATAGAGAAGGAGGGGTCATTGGGCTTAGTTGGGTGGAATACCATTATTTGTGAGGGTTTTTTGGATTTAGTATCAGCTGGTGATTGTTTAGCTAGTTCTCTATCTCAGTGGTGATATCTTGGGCTTTACTTTGTAGAAGATGGATGTTGGATGCAGAGCAGATTAGGGTCATATTGTCAGCATATTGGACAATATTAGCTTTTGTAGTTGCTAAGTGGAGTTTGTAAATATGTTAAAAAGAGAAGGGGGCCTAGGATTAAGCCTTGTGGTATGCCATATGTGACTGGGAGTGGGGGGATAGGGAGTCAACCCATTGAACACATTGTGAGCAGTTGCTTAAGTAACTTTTGAGCCAGTGTAGGGTGGGATTATTGAGGTTGAGTTTGGAGAGGCAGTCTAAGAGTGTATTGTGAGAAACTGTGTCAAACGCCTTAGATAAGTCTGGGAATGTAGTGGAGACAAGTTTCCCTTGGTTCCTGTATGAGTTTATGGTGTTGGAGAAGTTAATTAGAGCAGTGGTGGTGCTGTGGGATGGTCTGAATCCATGCTGGACTTTAGATAGTAGGGTGTTAGATAGTAGGTGTGTGAGGAGTTGGGGGAGGATGCATCTTTCTAGAATCTTTCATAGGGGTGATAGGATCTCAATGGGACAGTAGTTGGAAAGGTCGGTAGAGGGGCTGCACTTGGGAGGCGGGTGATATATGAGGTTTTCCACAAGGATGGAATGGTGTGTTCAGTAAAAGATCTATTAATTAGTAGGGAGATGGGGTAGGCAATGGCCTTAGATGCAGCTTGGAGATATTTGGTTGGTAGATTGTTGGCAGCGAGAGTGGTTGTTTTGAGTTTTGCTAAGAGTTTTTGAATGGTTGATTTTGGTACTGGTTTGAGTGAGAAGGGGGTAGCATTTGTTTGGCATTTTGAGGGTTGTAGTTGGGTTGGGGGTCTTATATCATTTATGAGTTTCAGTATGGAAGAGGTAAAATAGTTGTTGAGGTTTGAGGCTACATCAAGGTCTGTGCCTTCGATGTTTGGTGGTGGTTTAGGGGCTTTTCCAGGCTGGAGGATGTTTCTTCACTGCAGCCCATAATTTCTGTGGGTTGTTACTGTGTTTCCTTTGCAAGGAAATATAGCCATTTTATTTGTCCATCTTGACCTTTTTTTTTTTTTTTTTTTTTACTTTATTTCTAAGTTTTGAAAACGTTTGCCTGGTTTCGGATGTTTTGTATAGTCATCAGATTTTCCAGGCTTTATCCCTATCTTTAAGTAAGGTCATTGTGTTTTTTTTCTAGCCAGGGGGCAGGGTTACTACATACTCTGATTGTTTTGAGTGGGGCTAATTGGTTTAGAATGTCTAGGAATGTGGAGTTAAAGTATTATACTGCTTTAGTAAGTTAGTTAGTTAGTTAGTTAAAATGATATAAAAAGTACAGACAATGAAAAAACAGAACAAACCACCTAAAATAGCATAACATAATAAAGGTCAATACAGGATCAGTACAAAACTAATAGATCTGCTATGGCAACTTAAGTGCAGACAAATGATAGTACTTTTCTGTTTTTTTTTTTTTTTCCAGCTGCATCATTTAGTTAAGTAATGGAGGGAAATCAGCTGAACTCTCTGCACTATCTTTAAGCTTCTTAAATGAATGGCTATTCTGCACTTGTGCATCAATGGCACTTGCATATTTTGCTCCCCATCAGCTCACACTTGGGGGAACTAACCCCTTTACTCTGCCCTTGTTAATGAAACTGACTGCAAGGGCAGTACTTACACTATAATACCTTATGTAGTCCATTGCAGACCCCTAAAGAATACACTGTAGGTCCTTAAATAGCACATTAAAGGTCCCTTTCACACTACATTTTAATAAGCTCTTCAGATGTTCTATCATCATTCAGAAATAAAAAGGGCAAAATCTTGCAGATGGTCAAACTCTTGCAGACCATAAACTTAAGTTATGCCACTGCACAGAACTATACAGGAAGAAATGCAAACAAAACAAAGATCCTGTTCACAATGGCATTACCTAAATAAGGTTAGAGTGTGGATAATACATGTTTACCTATGGCTGGATGTGTCTGATTTCTTCATTTTTGTCCAGCTTTGAGTACACTCTGCATTACCCACATCAAAACATAATGCACAGCATGGCTCAGATGTGGTTGTTAACCAGATAAATATACTTATCAAAGATACACTTTTTATAAGTATTGTCTGTTTAATAGTTTTGCTGAGAGTCACACTGTAGGCAAGTGTAGGCTGAGGGAATCAAACACAGGTCTACAGACTAAAGCTCATTGTCAGCCTTAATTCTCTTGTGTAAACTATAGCCTTACCAAGTAGGTTCATTCAAATAATACTGACATTTTAGAATACTTTGAAAATTCCTCCATGAAAAGTCCTGTAGCAAAGATTTCTTACACACACACACACACACACACACACACACACACACACACACACACACACACACACACACACACACACACAATGCTAATGTGAGGCTTTGAATGATGTATAAGATAAAAAGCAATAGCAGGAATGTCAGAAATGTAGATGCAAGTTTAGCGTTGCAAAAGGCTATGGCCTATTTCGCATTAAGGTCTTTGACCCTGAAACCTCAGCAATAAAATAATGTGTTAACTTAGAAGCACCTAATTAATGAGCAAATTATTTAATTCTGGTTTTAAATGGCCTTTGACAGGGAAGTGTTTTTAATTAAAGTGGCTAAAAGTGTAATTGACTGTCATAAGTAAAGAGGCAGTGTATGGTGTGCTGTCCCTTGGAAGTCAGTTTTGCTAAGGCACCCTAATAAATGTAAGACCATCTAAATGCTGTCATCCCTTCCTTGCATATAATCAAACTTACTGCGTTTATCCTTCCAATGTACACTGTAAAATGATGAACATTTTTGCCCACTGTTATAAGGAACATACATGTTAGAAAGGCTATGTTGTAAAAAAATAACAATGTCCCAAAGCATGAGGTAAAGAGGTCCATAAAAATGATTTAGAGAAAGTTTGGAAATGATTCTGCACTCATAAAACTAGGTTCAAATATAAGATTAGATAATTTAACATGTACTACCCATTTATTTATCTGCTTGGTAGATGATAAGTGTTCCTTTCTCCATCATGACCTAGGATGGTGCTTTCACAAAGTAAGGGAAATATGAACAAGAGTGCAGCAAAGTTTCCTTATTCTAAAATCTCAAATTTCAAGAGACTTAAGCCACCATTTCAACTACTTCTAAGTCTTACCGATGTGCAATTAATACACCATGTTGTATCTATTGTGTGCTTATGATATTGTGACTCTGAGATCCAAAATGTAAAGCAGCCAGTGAAACAGACGGACCATGCCCTGAAGACTGTAGGGCTTCCAAGTCTGGTTTTCCCTAACTGCAGCTGTAGCTGTTGTAAAGTCTATGCTTTTTCATAACAAATGTGGGTGAGAAGTGAAGGAGAAGCGAAAGCACTGTCTGTACCATGATGACTCTTGAGCACTGATTTGCAGCCATTATTTAAAAGAAAGGGAAATGGAATAGACAACAATTCATTTAAAACCCTTTCTCTTCAGCCTTCCCTTCTAAGGAACTGCTATCATGGGTGGATAAACTGCAATAGTGTAAATCCAAAGATTCTTTCTTAAAGCAACATATAGCAACCACCTCCTTAGAGACAAGAGAATACGGGTGTTCTTAGAGAAGATAGAACAGTGCAGAAAGATTTAAGGACTCATCCTAAAGAAGAGCATTGACATTTCAGTATGTCATGTGTATCTGATACGTGATAGTTTATTATAAAGTCACCCTTTCAGACAAAAGTTTTTGCCTTAAATATAAAATATACCTTTGACTGTCAAAGCACAGTGTTGTACATTTCTGGATAAGGGCAGATGTGTATTATTTACCAAACGTTTATCTCCTAGAATAGAGATTAACAACAAAGTTGTAAGGAATGAAATTGTCCCGGTCCCCTTCAATAAACACACATCACAACGAATGACATTTGACGACCTTTATTAAATTTCTATGACATAGCTTTGATAACCAATATTTATTAATTACAACTGCACATAATATAGCTGATTTTAATCACAGCATAAACATCCATGTAATGTTAATCAGGACAGCATGACCTTGTTCATCCTGACCCAGTAAGCAGCGTCCATACCTCCGCTTGCTTACTTTACTTATGAAGCGGCTTCCCACCACTCACTTAATTTACCATTTATTGAATTACAGATCCAATCAAATAAGCAATGTTCTTACCTCTGCTCGCTTATATCTACCACTTAAACATCCAACATCAGAGGGGGAACAGAAGAGGGTAAGTCTGTCCCTCTTCTCCGTCCAACCCAGACTGATAAAATAAGCATATTCCCCACCAATCCACTAAAACAGGGAGGGGAGGGTGGGTAGCAAGTTCACACCAAAATGTGATCCCTTACCCAGCTACACTAGCTAAACTCCTTAAGCCCCTCCTCTTTACCTCATTTCCTCCTAATCATCCCTCCTTCCCATTTAACCCTTTCACCCCCTCAACTCACACCAATATATTTATCTAAAGAGAACAATGTGAAACAAAAACCCAAACATTCCATGAAAATTAGTGTTTACAATTGTGCTCTCACCAACTTTGAAGGCTGATAGTCATGCAAAACCATTGATCAGAATCAAACCTTGTACCTTGTACCTGTGAAGTGAAGCCTACGAAGTGAAGATCTTTAACCATTAATCCAAACCCTTAACTGTAGCATGAATGTTCTGAAGGGAATGAAGACTGAAATGACTTATCATGCACACCTCATTAAACAAGTAGTGCGTCTATAACATTTACCTTTTCCCCCCTGTAGCTAATTCCTGTAAACACAACACAAGTCACACTCGTTTCATTTAGTTTCATTCAACTCTGTCTCATTAATCAAATCACCTCCCCTTTTATTTACACATTGTATAACCATGAACTTAAACTTACGATTTTCATACTTAGAAATGTGCTGGAAAAGTGCATTATGTTTATGTTTTAATCTTACAGAGGACATAATGTTCAAAATTCTGTTTTTTTCAGCATGCAGTTAGTTTTTCATACATAGAATGAGCTGCAGTCCTGACAGACAACCAGGTAAACAACATTCTTTTTCTACGATCTGTATCCAAATCAAAACAATATTGTTTTCCTGATACAGGGTGTACATAGGATTCTGCCTCCTCAATGTACTCACATGCTTTGCAGTTTCTGCGCTTTCATGTACCTGCACATTGTGAAAAATTGTTCCTACTTTTTTCTATCTTCCCTTCATGACATAATAAATCCTTCAGATTTTTGTTTCTTCTAAAGCCAAAAAGTGTTTTTCTCCCACTACCTTGGCTATTTTTTCATCTGTCAGCAAAATATTCCAATTCTGTTTTATTATATCACATATTCCCCCTATGTTATTACTATATGTTAACATTAGCCTGACATTATCTATCTGTGAGGCTCTAGGCTGAGCAGGTGCTCCATCCTGTTGTCTATGGGAGAACCAAGGCCTAGACCTATTACTTCTGTATTGCTTACTCTTAGTAATAGCATATTTAACTCTATTTTCATTGTATCCCCTTTGACAGAGGTTACGCTCTAACTTGTCTATTTCTTGTTCAAAATGTGTATCTTGTGTACATATACGTGAAATTCCATCAACCTACCCTCTTATTATACCATTGAATGTATACCTTGGATGCATGCTGTCATAAGATAGCATGCTATTCTTCCAACAGTTTTGTCTAAATTAGGTCATGTCTAAAACTCCATTCTCATCCCTCAGCAATTTTACATCCAAAAAATCCAAAGCTTTACTAGAATACTGCAGGGGTGAATCTAAGGAAAGTGGTCATAGATTCCAAATATTCAACACATTTTTGTAAATGCACGGCCCCCCCATAATAAAAAAAGTCATACACAAAACGCACATTGAAAATTAACTTGTCCTTCCATGGATGTTGTCCTCCATATATAACCTCTTTCTCCCAATAAGCCAACACTAAATTTGTATAAGTGTTAGTATAGGGAGTGCCCATAGCCACCCCCTGCTTCTGGCGATAACATGCATCTTGTCACATAAATATATTATTATCTAACACTATTTTAAGCAGTTCACTTATCAGCCTAATGTTATCAAGCTCAAAGTTAGCTACTTGTGATAGTATGTGTTCTATGGCTGATATGCCATAGGTATTGTTAATGACAGTAAACAAATTCTTTACATCTAGTGTAACCATAATATAATTCTGTTCTTCATTCCGTATAATACACTCATGCAACAATGCTAAAAAGTGTCCTGTATCCCTTAGTATACTGGGAAATTTATCTAAAACTTGTTTCAATGTACATTCTATCCAAATGGATAAATTATCTGTGACCCAACCCCTGCCTGAGATGATAGGTCTCAATGGGGGGGGGTCAACCAAATCTTTATGTATCTTGGGTAGTGCCTTGAATATAGGCACCATTGGATGTTCTATCCATAAAAAAGAAGGGGACCAGAGATGTGTGGCATAAATGTGCACATACCACAAAACTCTGGGCAGCCGAGAGGCCCACTCCCTCCAACCTGTTTTCCCTTCATACTCTACCAAAGGCTGACTGCCCACAAAGATTCCAAAGGAAAAAAGAAAAAAAGCAGGTACTGGCCACCACGCTGAACAGCTTCAAAACTTTTATTTAAAACACAATTAAAAACACAGGAATGAGCGCTTTAGGGACCAAGCCCTTCTTCAGATACAAAACTCAAATGAAACTGCAGTTTTTATTATAGCTCTTCAGTTAACATTTTTCACAATGTGCAGGTACAAGAAAGTGCAGAAATTGCAAAGCACGTGAGTACATTGTGGAGGCAGAATCCTATGTACACCCTGTATCAGGAAAACAATATTGTTTTAATTTGTATGCAAATTGTAGAACAAAGAAAGCTGTTTTCCTGGCTGTCTCTCAGGACTGCAGCTCATTCTATGTACGAAAAACTAACTGCATGCTGAAAAACAGAATTTTGAACCATATGTCCTCTGTAAGATTAAAACATGAACATAATGCACTTTTCCAGTACATTTCTAAGTATGAAAATCATAAGTTTAAGTTTATGGTTACACAATGTGTAAATAAAAACAAAAGGTGAGGTGATTTGATTAATGAGACAGAGTTGAATGAAACTAGATGGATCATTGAGTTAGCAGCATACAAAACACCAGGTTTAAATGGGGTTATACCTTTAAGACCTGCACCAAAGAAAAGGAGGGTGTGGTACTGTATCTTAACTGAAGAGCTATATAAAAACTGCGGTTTCCTTTGAGGTTTGTATCTGAAGAAGAGCTTGATCCCGAAAGTGCTCATTCTTGTGTTTTTAATTGTGTTTTAAATAAAAGCTTTGAAGATGTTCAGTGTGGTGGCCATGACCTGCTTTTTTCTGTTTTCCCTTCATGTGAAAAGCTCTACCATCAAGACAAGGCCCCACTCCACTGGCAACCCACACTGCATTGTGCATGAGCAGGGCAGATGCCATTCTCTCCTATTCAGAACCTGCAAAAAGCCCCTTGCAGCCTGACAAAAGAAAACTGTGACTCACCATACCACCACCAGCAATGCATATTTTGACAAACTACTTACCCAAAACCCTTCCCCGAGCAGACTTTTGCTTAACCAATCTCAGAAGCAACATAATCTCATCCATATACCACTAAAGCCTGTATCTAGCTACTAAAAAAAGAAAAAAAATGGCTGTTCAACTGGCCAGATAATCAGCCAATAGAGTAATAAAATAAATAAAATACTGCAAGTTAAAGCTAACCTTCCAATGCAGCTAACAGAGCAATAGAAATACCGCACCTGCCTATTAACGATTCTAACACCCAAAGCACAATTCCTGCTGTAGCAAGCGAAGTGTAATCATTGTCCTTTCATGAATTAACGTAACAGCACTAAACCACCCTAGCCATCTCTAGCTACCGCTATTACCCATCTCCTTCTTACTTAGTGTTATTAGACCAAAGCCTACCTGTCCTCCATGGTACCGACAATTGTCAAGGACATAAACTCGCCAGTAGCAAGTTCATGCCAAAATGTGATTCCCTTACCCAGCTACACTAGCCTGAACCCCTTAAGCACCTCCCCTTTACCTCATTTCCTCCCAGTCATCCCTCCTTTCCATTTAACCCTTTCATCCCTCCCTCATCTTCCACTAATATATTTATCTAACCCCCTTCTGAAGATGTCCCTGGACAAATTGGTTTGATACCAAACCTCATTTATTGCTGGCCCTGAAAAAATGATTGCCTCTTTAATATTGTACAATTCGGCAAATAGTCTAGTCTTACACAGTACTTTAAAAGTCACTTCTATCTTTTTATAAACAGTAGTATTAAATGCATGAGTTACTTTAAATAATTAAATTTTCATTACTGTAAAATTTGTCAATAACATTTTATTTTCATTTGATTCACAACATGGCAGAAAGCCTGTGTAATGCTGGTGAACTAAGGAACTGTATAACATCTAATGTTTTCTCAAAATACTGCCTGATTTTGCAAATGCTTTCCAATTAAAATATGTTAGCATTATTTTACTGTATATGCATCAGCCAGGGTTCTGTGACAGTTTGACGTGTTTTTTTTTTTTTACAGAAACAGGCTATCATTACTCATCCTTTCAAATGCTTCTCAGTTTTCCTTTCATAATATTTATGTGTCAACATTTCACGAAGTTTCACTTGTTTGCCAATGAAGTGATCATTTTAACAGTGTGGGAAGTAAAGAAGATAAACTTCACACAACCACTTGGGTGTCCACTACTCTGCTACCTATGCTTTGCAAAAAATTATGCAGACAGAATAATTCATGCACTTACTTTTATTGAAATACTGAGTAAAAGGTCAAGCTAGGCGATACAGAAATGATTATAGTCTGCATCATGCACAAAAAAGGGTCATGCCCTTTAGATAATGATGCAGTACTCCACAGCAAAATTGTGACTGCTAATGGCTAACAAGCATAGCTTAGCAGATATAGTCAACCAAGTACAAAATATGTCTGATTGACAAGAAGGAACACTCCCTCTTTCCTGCAAGGAAACAAATTAATTGTGAACATTATTGCAATGCCTGTGCCATTTATACTGTCTCAGGAAGTCAATATAGAATGTATGTAATGCAATAGCACTCTGAATGTGAGTAAATAAAAATATGATAACCTTCAACCTTGCAAACGAACGTATGCTCTGACTTCTGAATACTAAAGCACATTGTAGTCATCAACCCCACTTCACAATTTTATAGGGTTGTGGTCTCACATGAAGGTTTTATATCTGTCTATCGATATATCTATATATATCTGTATCTGTATATATAAATATATATATAAGTGTGTGTGTGTGTGTGTGTGTGTGTGTGTGTGTGTGTGTGTGTGTGTGTGTGTGTGTGTGTGTGTGTGTGTGTGTATTTTATAGTTACACTACAAAAGGCCAAGCAATGTTTTGTTGACTTCAAATTTCTGCTCATTGTCCATAGACTAACTCATCAATGCCTGCATAAACAGTATTGTTTTAAACCTACCTACCCACCCCTGTGTCCTGATATTGCTATATGGATGACATATTTGCACATATAAATTGATATTGCTAAAATGATGCACATTTGCATTGCAGTGTATATGTAGTTTGTAAAGCACACATACATCAATTGCTTTTCTTTCAAACCTACATAATAAAATTGGTAAAATTACTGCAAAACTACATTCTACAATGAATGAATGCAGCTTACTGTCTGAATGTATTATGAGAAAGTAAAGAGCAATTGATCTCTCTCACACACACACACACACACACACACACACACACACACACACACACACACACACACACACACACACATGTTCAAGCAAGAAAGTATTTGCTAAGGTCAGATATTTCATTGTCATATTGGCACTTTGAAGTTAGTAGTTTCTTGAGTAAGACCACTGTTTGATGATTTTCTGAAATATTTCTTCCAAAAATGTAGAACAACAGCAATATCATAATCCTGCATCATTTCAGCCATCAAACTATGATAAAGCTGGCATCCAAGCAAGTGTTTAGAGAATGGGCTTACTGTTAAATAGTAAAAAAACACACAAAACAATTTATTTTTGATGAAAATAGTCCCCACAGCAGGTTGAAGACATGGAGAGATCATGGTGATGCACTGTTTGTATCAAATACTTGGGGGGAGGGTATGACTTAAATGGCAGAAAAAAAGTACAAAGCCTGTGGATTGGTTGAAGTATTAGTAGTTGAGTGGGACTAATGAGACGTGTTAGGTTCTGTGGCTGTATTTGGATGGCTGATGGTGATACATCTTCCCCATGTGAGCCATCAGTACCACAGTCAGTGGAGTAGGACTGCTGAGCCATTTGGTAAGTGTTTTCATCTACATCTATCTGTTACTGGACAGTGGATGTCCAAGACAAAAGCCTATCATAGTTATCTGAGTGATGACCCCTCCACATGGCCCTTGTCTGAATTGAATAGATACATAGGAGTGTGAATGCAGTTGAGTGCAGTTGGACAGGGCTTGAGGGTAAGAACTCATGGGGAAACATGGAAAAAAAAGACACTGAAGTGAATAGTAAATGATTTTTACAAGGACTGTTACAGGACATTTAGCAACATGTTAGAGTTGTCCAATCAGTGCTCGAACAGAAATCATTATATAGCAGGAGAACAGTTTATCAAGATTTCAGAGGAAATGGGGTGAAATAAAGGGATAAAAGATGCATAATCTCATAAGCTCTGTTGTGTTAAGTGAAACAATTATCTTTTCATGTAGGGTATTTCAATTATTTAAAAAGTTTAGGGACAAAAAGCATGATGTGTATTACTAGAAAAGTTTTCTACTGGCATAATCTTAAATACAATTTCATTTAGTGCATACATTTATAGTTTGTCAGTGGATGAATTGCATGTTTTGAATAAGGGTCTTACTTTTGTACCCAGTATTGGTTGGGATTACAGTGAACTGATGATACAGCTTAGATTGTTTGCTAGAATCTTGGAGTTACGGAAACTTTTTGGTAACAGTAATATGCAGGACACCAATGTGCTCAGATGTCCCAGCACATTTAATCCCCCACTGAGTCTAGCTATAGAGATTTTTTTTGAAAGCTTGTGAAATGGATATATAAAAGTACTTTAATGTGGAATGAAGGATTTTTTTTGTAATTTGACAGTGGGTCAAAGACAAGTATTGAAATCTCTTATGCACAATGACAAAATCATTATTAAGCCAGCTGACAAGTGGGGGGGGGGGCTATAGTAGTGATGAAGGTAGATTATTGCAATGATAAGATATGCAGTATGTTGAGTGATAACAATACATGACAGTAAGTATCCACAGTTCAGGTTAGGATGATAGACAACAAAGTCAAGCAGGAGCTGTTGAATTTTAAGAAAAGTAGTTTTATTACTGATGAAATGTTTAATTTGGTATGGGTAGAACACCCTATTATACCAATTTTCAAAGCTCTCCCAAAAATTCACAAGGATGCCGTCACTCCACCCCTATACCCGAAAGTTTCTGGTAGGGAGTGGGTGACTGAAAATATTTCTATATCGGTAGAGTCTAGATTGAGGAAATGTGTGAATAACATAACTAGGATATTAAAAGATACTGCACATTTTCTGAAGTCTTTATATGGATATTTGGAAAGTGATTTAGGTTGTTCTAATTATATGTGTGTAACCCTTGAAATAAAAAGTTTATTTACTGTCATTCCTAAAGGTTATGGATTATGGGCCATTGAAGGAATTTTGAACAGATGGGAAGCGTTAACACCGATTGAGGTAGAAATAATATGTATATTAACGGACTGTATGTTGAGCAACGCGAGGCAAAGACAATTTTTGTCAGAATACAGGAGTGGAAATGGGGACCCCCAGCGGCAATTCCTATGCCAATTTGGTTCTTGCATTTTTGGGAGGATCAAGTCATATTTGATATTGATTTTGTAGGAAAGACACATCTAAAGTACTACATCCATTTCGTAGATGATGTGTTTTTGCTATGCGTGGCACACAGTGACAGTTATGGGATTTCGTCTTCTACGTGGAAATGACTACGTATGCTGTGGTGGTACGGTGGTAGCATGGTTACCTCACAGCAAGAGGTTCTCCCGTTCGATTCTTGGCTTGGCTTGGGAGTGCCTTCTGTGTGAAGTTTGCATGTCCTCCCCATGGTTGGGTAGCGTTCGAAAGACAAGCGTGTGTAAATGGGTGTGCCTTCGTTGAAGGTTGGGCGTCGAGCTGGCACCTCGGTGTTTCGTAAAAATCTACTGCCAATCATTAGTGGACCGGAGTTCCGCTGTGGCGACCCCTTGCCGAGAAAAAGCCGAAAGACAAACAACTTGGAAACGACTATAGATTTCTTACATTTCAGCATGTTGAATTCGACAATGTCAAGAGACTTTTTAGATGTGAATTTGTTTAGAAAGAATGATGGTAGTATAGGTACTGCTATCCATCAGAAGGATTGTTGGAGAAACAATCTTCTAGTGCAGGACAGCATGCATCCTAGGCACCTTTTTCACAATATTGCACAGGGCCAATTTTACACAGCATCTATATTATGTACTGAGGAAAAAGACTTTAAATCTGAATTAGGTGGGTTAGAGCAAAGATTAATGAAGAGAGAGTATAATGAACAGATTGTGCATAGAGCTAGAGAGTGATGCCATGAACCATTGTTTTTGAGAAATGAGAACATCTCAACACAGAGGGGATGTGAAAAGAAGCAGCCACTAAGGGTCAACATAAAATACAGTAATAATACTGGCGGAATCTGCAGTATCATTAAGAACAATTGGGGTATTTTATCTACAGATGATAAGTTAAAGGGTATTGTCACAGAGCAACCACGTTTTTTGTTTTAAGAGACATACAAATCTGAAGGATTTGCTATGTGGGGAATGTCTTACAGTGAGGAAGGTTAGAACTGATAGACAAGGAACCTTTCAATGCAGGCACTGTAAGGCATGTCAGAATATTAGACAAGCTAATTTATTTGTACATCCATCAACCAAGAAGGAGTATACACCTAAGTTATATGCTGACTGCCATACTACAGATGTGGTTTATTTGGCTCAGTGCAGGAATTGCCATTCATTTTATGTAGGCAAAACCAATTATAAACTTAAAAATAGCATTTTACAGCATTCATCATCGATAAGGTTAGCAAATGAACTCAATGCTTTGTTTCAACATGTGAAAGAAAATAATGGCCATTCCTTTGAGTTTATGGTTTTGCAAACTATAGTGATTTCACAGAGAGGGGGAGATGTATGCAACTTAACAGAGTATTATGAGACAAAGTGGGTCATTGAGATAGCTGCACATAGACCTCCTGGACTGAATGGGGCTGTTCCTGTAAAACCCGCCCTAAAGATGAGAAGAGCTCAAAACTGAAGCTGAATGGTTGTCATGTATTTTAAATGTGGAGCCTTTTTTATGGTAAACTGTCTGATAAAGGGTTATATACTTGAAAGTGCTCATTCTGTTACTTTGTTATTTTAATGAATTAAAACAACGTTTTTATAGCTTGGTTGTCTGGATACTTTGTGTTTTTTCATTATATTTATACACTTGGTAGTCACTTAAGTGAAATAACCTCAAAACCTAATGTTTTCAGTTATAACCGGTAAGATGCAAAAATATTACAATGAAAAATGTTGGCCATCGCCATAAAAGTAATTAAAAATTTAGTCAGACTCCACATTTCAACTAAATGACATTAAGAAAACACAAATGGCAAATTAAAATAATAGTAATATAGCAGTGCTACCAAAAACTGTAAAAGAGGATAACATTATAGGGGGAGGCAAACATTTTTTTTATTACAAAATAACAGATGGGACTAGAAAATAGCAGAAGAATTATTCTGTATATCCTGTCACTCCAGAATATAGCATAATAAAAGTGTTTACAGTAAATAATAATAAAAAAAAATCATTTGCAAATGCCGTTCTGTGTTGTTTCATAGATATTTACAAGAAAGTCTACATTATTTCTTGCATTATTTATGAAACATTTCTGTACAGTTTCAAGAGTATAATTATCATATTCATGAAACGAGTTGCATGTTAACCTCCTTTTAGAAATAACCTGACACTAGCTTGGACTTTTGGCTTGCAGCCAATTAGATGATTTATTCGCGTCCCCCGTGTACTATTCAGTAGTTCCAGTGACTTAAGAATTCTATTCCTTTATAACCCATCTCAGAGCAGTACTATCACTTACTAGTATCTACAGAAAAATTATATGAGGATGGGGCCTTCCTTTCTGTAATATAGCTAGAGAGGAAAATCAGTGGCTCATATTATTAAAGAACTGTGAAAAAGAATGGCACGGAGTAAAGGAGAAAGAACCCAATTCACATGCATTACTTTCCTATAGAAAATGTAAAAGTTTCTATGTGATGTTGCAAACAACCCACACAGAAATTTTTTTATCATTTTGACTACATTATTTGTTGACTGTAAAGGTTGTGGCATAGTGACTGTTTCTCTGGTGTAAAGTGCTTATAGTCACAGTACTAAATGCCTGTAATAATCAGCCACATTATCATATAATGATGTAATGAAACCAAGTTACAGATAGTCAAAATGTAAGGCACAGTTGAGGTACTGTTAGTAGACATAGTTGCTTCTCTTGAAGAGGCACTTGTAAATCCAGGTGTGGAGACACTTGGAATTCAATAATGAGAAGATGGTGTTGGTATATATACAGAGTATTTGTTTACCTGTGGATTTACCTGGAGTCCACATGGAGGATGTAGATTGCTTCCTCTGAGCCACATTACCAACAAAAGGACACACTTGCTGCCTGGCCTCTGAGAGACTTTTATGAACTGAATTCCACCAAAACAGGGTACTGCAGCTTTCTTTTTCTTGAAGGAACGTTGGTTATATAAATTAACTGCATTTCATTCTTGTACTGTCATTGCATTACTCTAAAAACACAAAGTGTCTGTGACTTAAAAATACTACAGAGTGTTCTAACGAATGCACAGATTTGTCAAGGCCTTTTTTTAAGCACTTCTATGATACTAAATTGTATATTTGTATCTTCTTTCATCTTTCTTCCAGTTATATCATAACAACAAAATGAGTTATAAATTGCAAAGAGGATTATGATCTGATCATGATTGCCAAGAAAGTCACCTCAACAGTGAATCTTAAAAAAAAAAAAAAAAAGAATTGATGTGTTGTGCTGGCTATGAAAACTGGTAGAGCAGTGAGGGAGTGTTTCATGCCCTTACGTATTCTCTTTGAAAGGGAAGATGTTTAAACTAAGCATGGCATTTTGAACTAGCACACAGCAAGAAGAAACAGGAGTTGAAAGAAAGCAGTTTCTACCTTCTTTTGCTGTTTAGTGGTCAGCACTGTCTGCTTTTAGTGCAGACCAAACCTTAACAGTGTGAAATTGCTAAGCACCTCTCTAAAGGTTGTTAAAGTTGGTTCCTACCATAGCAGCACTAAACCCCAATGTAACTTGTTTCTGAGTGTAATAGGGGGGGTCTGTATTATATTGTCGAAATGGCATTACAGCGAATGCCATTTGATGACAAACATAGAGCGAAATCTGGAAACAACAAAACTCCAGGTCACCAATTTTTTTCCTAGGGAAGAAAATTGGTATACCAACAAGACACAGCACACCAGTAAAAACATTTCAAAGTGGGGGGACCACACCCCACACCCCTCAATTTTAGAGGCTGTACCCCCCACACCCCCTAACTAAATATAGCGACTCCGAGATCGCATTACAGTGGGGTAAAGGGCAATGTCACGTCTCAGGCCAAGCAATTATTTTCCCTAGGAAAGAAATCGCTGACCTGACCTTTCGCTGTGTAGGGATTTTGCTCTATATTTGTCACTGAAACTGCCTTCGCTGTAATGCCATTTCAACAATTTAATATAGACCCAATCAGGGCATATTATGCATATATTAGTAGTGAATTATAATTCTAGGCTATCACAATGCTCATGATACTAATATAACTTGCTGGAAATATGTGTAAAAAAAATTCTTATTTTAAAGATTGTGCTTATTTAAATATCAACATTTAAATTTAAACCAACTCTGTATTGCATTTGCTCGTGCAGACAAGGCTGAATAAGGCAACTATACATTAGGCAGATCTGTTTCTAAAATGCTAAATTTAGCTGGCGTTGATATGCTCACAGCCTGCAATTTTGTACCTGTGAACATATTGCTTTGGCTGGACAGAAATATTCTCTTTCCAAAGATTATTAAACTTTTTAAAGTATAAATTTCCACCTCTGAGTTAAAAGAAATGTACCTTTTTCCTGTAGCTTTCAATCTGGTATTTTTTGTCAAGTGTTAGCTTATCTTGCTGTGTATAACTCAGAGTCAGTTGTATCACTATTGACAGCAATCAAGATTGAGGAGACAGAAATTGGCAAAAAATGTTTTAAATGCTGTGACTGTCCTGAACGGTCAGCCTGGAATCTATCAGATTAGTTTGATTAGCTATATGTAGAATGATCCGACTATGTTAGCACCTGAATCTAGAAGGAAAATCAAATATAATCACCCATCTTCTAAAGTGGAAAAAGCCCTTTTGGCATGTCAAGATCTGTGCTACCAATAAATCCCTCTGAATATAATCAATCTTACTGCTGCTTCTCATCAAAGAAGATGGTAAAATGTCTCGTTCTCAGCATGATTGTGTATTTTCAAGTGCCATAAATATAGTTATGTGTACTAATGCAAGGCTCAAGCTTAATTCTCACATTGTATCAGTATATAAAGATAAAGAGCTAATCTAACTTTAGTTTTATTAAGACTTAAAGTCATTTGACTCATATGTCCACATAAACGTTCAAATGTCCAGGTTATATATCTTGCAGTGGCTTTTCAGAATTTCTCTTAGACTTCCATTGTCCTTGATGCCAAAATCTTAAAGTGCCTGACAGTAAGGAATGTTGTTATGTGTAATAGTATAGCTAGATCTGTGACTTTCAGACTTAAACCAAACATTTGGTCAGAGTGGAACATAATGAACCTCTGAACTTGTTCTTCATAACCATTCAACGACCATCATCCATGGTGGTCAGAATAAAGTTAGTAGTCGTAAGGATTATTTTAATATAAAATGACAAATTGTAATGACACAATAAAACAGTTAAATAAATGATAATGCAAATATATGTATAAATTAAGAACATTGTTACATTTATCTTTGCCTGCTGTCCACTCATCTCTTTTCGGTTTAGACTGTAATAAAATTAAAACAAGCTGAGAAAGGAATAGCTTAATTAAGTTCCTTCTTAAAGGTGCCCAGGTACATGACCTAACCAAAAGTTATATTTCAGCCTGGGGAGTTGCAATCCCTTATTTCTTAACACACAAGAAACTTGTTGCTGCCACCTACTGCCACCAATGGTTTGGGCAAGTTACATATATGAATTACAAGCCAGTTATTCATTCATTTATTCATTCGGTTTCATATCTTCATAGTCTGTTTATTACAACTAAACACCATACAACCCTCTGATATAACCAGGCACAGAGATTTAGAAAATAAAGGTATTAGACTGTGTGATGATCACAAAATTTATATTTTCCTTGATGATCTTTTCTTTTCTCTCACAGTGCACCCAGAAAGTTCTCATAGGCATAAATTTGTCTTCACAACACACTCAATGATGTCAGCTTTTACAATTCTTCATCTGAACTTCATTGTTTTTAATTTTGTATCTATAGCAACTAGGAGAAGCCATAATGAGAAGAGTTTTGAAATAACTTTGTTATATTGATGATACAAGGCTTTACATCTCCTCATCCCTCAAGAGCATATAATCACTCCTGACTCACTTGGAAAAGGCTTGGAGATTGTACTTAAAAAGAAGAGCATCTGCTAATGAGATTTAGTACCGACTAGATGAAGACAATGACATGGCCAGCACCTATAATGTCTTCAGCTGTGTCATTTTCCATTATTTATGGTGTAAATCAGTTGTAGTTTGTGTCTATTATATGTGATCTAGGCATAGTCCTTATTAATAAGAGGTCAACTAATAGCCAATAGGCAGCAGGTGAAAGATCTTCATTCTGTCATTACATTCCAGGGTCAGGTGCTTGGTTTTATCAAGAAGTGCACTTATCTCATTTGGAAATGTCAAAATTCTGCAGCCCAGGCTCTTGACTGTTTACTGACTATGATCAAATCACTCCTCTGTTTTAGGGAATTTTTTGGATGCCAAAGCCTTTGAGGTTACTCTGTCTTTGAGTATTCCCCTTGTTCTGAATTACAGTTATATCAGAGTTAGTAAAGAGTAGAAGCAGAAGTGGATTTGCAGACCAACAAATTGGAATGCAGAAACAATGAGCCTCCTAATGTGCAATGATTCAAGGGTTTAGATTTTTTTCTGCTTTGTTTTTTTATTTTTAGATACTCTTAATTGACAGTTTTATGTCTAACACTTATTAGTGCTAGCTCGCTGCATGTGTTTCATTCTCTTCAATTGACAGTGATTTGTCTTATGTCCCAGTCTATAGACTTCCTTCCCTGTTATCACTCAGAGCTATCTTCCTGTTTGTTTGTACCTATTAAGTACCCTTCCTGTTTCCCAGTAAGCAATAAGAATATAGAGTAAATGTTGTTGGACCAGTCTTGTTTTTCCATGGCACACCATGGTCTCTTAACATTTCCAGAAACACAGTATAGTAACTCAATCACTCCCCACAGCCAAGGACTAGCCATTAGAGAAACAACTACCTCCATTCACAAGATGATAATTCCCAAGTACTGAACAAGGCTAAGAATTTGCTGTCATATACTGACCAGGTTTTCTCAATCTCGTGTGCTAAAGTGCCTGCTGAACTCTAACATCCTGTACCTCAGCAAATTCACAGATAAATGACTAACTGTTCTGAGAAAGAGAGCTACTTGTGCACACTGCCTAGAACTACCACAACTAACATGTCCATATCCATGTCATTCTTAGTTACCTAAGACCATAACTCCACAACTCCTAATTACGAACATCTTCTTTATTTCAGCTACAGCAAAACATCTCTACTCTAGTTTATAACCCTGCTGCACTGCAAATACATAAGTATTGAGCACTGCTACTTTGTGTGTTGTTTTTTATCACTTCACTGCGGTTCCTTAATAATCCTGTTCTGTTCGTACTGTACACACAACTGAATTCTCAAGACTCTTCTGTAACTTGTGAGCGCGGAAGTAATGGGTACACTGTGGGTCAACTTGTTATCTCAAGTCAGGAAAAGCATGCATAAAATTAAATATTGAATAAAGAAACATACAGTGCTGTAGTTCTGGGTTTGGTTCCCTCAGTTGCTATGTGCAAATGTTGTAGTTCTCAGCAAGTTACTTGAAAATCACCACTCCTGGGTCACACACAAAAGTGGACAGTTGTTTCCAAAGAGATTAACCAGTCAATGAGCCAACAAATAAAATTACACTGGTCAGAGAATGATGTTTTAACAAAGCTGTCTTGAGTTCAAATTTTAGTGTCCTAAATAAATAAGCATTAAAATGACAAACTTTTTTTAAAATGAATGTATTAGTGAATGAATGTATCAACAAATACATAAATGAATACATTATTAAACAATCTGAAATCAAATCAACTAGAAGGTGCCCAATGTTGCTTTAGTATAATCTGCTGATGAAGCATGTGATGACCCACCCCTGGACCAGTGATCAAGAATCCTCAATCCTCACCACTGGTGCCAGTGGGGGATGTGTACTGCATACATGGTGAGGATGACAAGTACACACACATAGTATTTCCAGATGCAGCTCTCTGCATCATGTGCAATTTCCCTTAAGAACACACAGAGACCACAGTCAGTCTGAGGCTGGTTTATCACTCCTTCTCCATATCCACAATAAGACTCCCCATTGGCACAGCTATAGAGTTAAGATCTCAGCTGAGTGACCAAGCCAAGTCCTCCATCACTATCTCTGTTCAACTAGTGCTTCATTTCACACACACTCTTTGAAGTTTGGTTTACACACACACACACACACACACACACACACACACACACACACACACACACACACACACACACACACACACACACACACATACACACACATACACACCTGGGAAAGGCTGGCACAGGTTTACTAACTATGCCCCCTTCTGCCCAGACTATAAAGTAGTTTCTACTGCCATGAGTCACTACTTATCAGCTACTTTAAGGCCCTTAACAAAGGGTGTCCAATATTACATATATTATTAATATTAATATTACCACAAATAATATTACCACAAATGGTAGGTTGGCCAAGAGCAAGGCTATTAGGAGTGGCCCACACAGTGTCACCAAATAAATATGCAAATACTCTCAAAACTTAAATATCTCTACACAGATCAGCCACAATGAAATGTTTAAATATAATTAATAATAAATAATAAAAGAACGAGACAATACTAAATATATATTCACAGTGACATCAGAGTACAAAACCACAGGACATATTTTAAAATAACATTGCAGGACAGCCTCAAATAAATAGGGAAAAGCATCTAAACTAAGCTTTACTGTATTCCTGACTATATCTAAGAGAATTATACTGTTCCCTAGAAACTTACTTCATTAGA